>NC_057814.1:454418195-454559239 GCF_018294505.1 Triticum aestivum
TCTCTAAGACGCTCCAAAGCATCTATCCTGATATTCCTACTGCAGAGTTCCCTGAAGAATTGTCCCAACTCTGCAACTGCTCTGTATAAGTCAGGGCGGCCCAATCCTCTAAGGATAACAGGTAAAACCCTTTGAAGTAGGACGTGGCAGTCATGAGTTTTCAACCCTTGTACCTTGTTTCCATCTGCACTGACTCTCCTTTCAGGGTTGGAAGCAAATCCATGTGGGAATCTCACACGTGACAGGACCTCGCAGAATTCTTTTCTTTTTACCTTGTCCAAGACGTACACAGCTGGTGCCATATCCCGTGGTTTACCTTCATCTTGCACCTGCAAATCCTTTCTGATACCCAGGTGTGTCAAATCAATCCTAGATTTTAAGGTATCTTTCGTCTTGCCTTCAATATTAAGAAGTGTGCCGATAATGCTGTCACATATATTTTTCTCGATGTGCATCACATCAAGATTATGCCGCAGATCCAAATCTTTCCAATACTCCAAGTCCCACAAAGTGGACCTGCGGGTAAACAATAATCTCTCTTCTACCCTGCCACGCTTCCTTTTCCCGCTACCATTACCAGGATGGTTTCCTGGTGTAATATGCCTGACCTTCTCTAATTCCACTTGCAACTCATCGGCGGTGAGCCTCTTTGGCGCATCACGGTTTTCATGCTTTGCATTGAACACATGTCTTCGGTATTTTCTAGGATGCGGCTTGTCCTTGGCAAGGAAACGGCGGTGTCCAATGTAACAGATCTTGCTAAGTATTGCGTATGACAGCGGATTCCTGTCACAGCGAACACATGCATTGTAACCATGTGTCGTTCGCCCTGACATAGTGCCCAAAGCCGGATAATCATGGATGCACCAAATTATAACAGCACGCAGAAAGAAATCAGCTGGTGGGCTGCTATATAGGTCTCGAGTGAGAACACCCTTCCATAGCTGTTGAAGTTCCTCCACAAGAGGCTCCATGAACAAATCAAAATCCTTTCCAGGACTTTTTGGACCTGGGATGAGCAAGGCCATCATGTAGTTTGATTCTTTGGTGCAGACATTTGGAGGCATGTTGTAAGGGATAACAAGCACTGGCCACATGCTATATGTGGCGCTCTGGTGGCCAAATGGGTTAAATCCATCTGAAGCTAAGCCAAGTCTAATGTGTCTCGGGTCAGCAGCAAACTCTTTGTGTTTATCATTGAAGCTTTTCCACTCACTACCATGAGATGGATGGCTCATTACATTCTGATCTCTGTACTCCTGGTTCCTAGAATGCCACAGTACATCCTCTCTTGTTTCAGCATCATGAAACAACCTCTGCAATCTTGGTATAATTGGAAAATGTCTCAGAACATTATGAGGAATCCTCTTCACAGCATCGCCATCTTTCCATCTTGATGATTTGCATTTCGGGCATTCACTTAAGTTGGCATAATCCTTCCGGAACAGAACACAATTATTCTTACAAACATGGATCATATCATATCCAATTCCAACTGCACGAAGGAAATTCTTCATTTTACTGTAGGTGTGTGGCAGCTCAGACGCATCTGGGAAAGATTTGCGGAAAGCAGCCAACATCGCATCGAATGATTTGTTGGTCATCCGCTCAGATGTCTTCACCTGAAGAAAGGTGACCATAGCTGAGAATACTGACAGCTTATTTCCTGGGGTGACAGCAACGTTGCATTGTTCCAACATGCGGGCCCACCGTTTTTCTTCTGCAGGTGAAAGTTCACGGAATGCACGAGCATTTCGTAGCATTGTTTCAATGTTGGTCAAACTCACTGGCTCCGCCACCACCACCTCCTCCTCCTCTTCCACCTGAAGCACCAGGCAGGATCAGATGGTGATCTGTGCTTCCAACGGTAGTCAATAACATTGACGGGTTCACAGCCTGGGTCACCATGATGAACCCACCTAGTTATGTGAGCGACAATCCCATTACAAGTGTAGATGATTTTGCACAGTGACTGGGTCTTGTAATGAATTCATACAACTGAGCTACACGGGCAGAGCACATCTGATTTCGGACCACCGTACTCAGCTCTGATAAAGTTCATGAAGTTTCACCCCCTCGACATATGCAGCGGAGAATCTCTCGAGCAGAAGTTATCCAAGTCCTGTCCATCTGTTAGACATACAAATTAGTTCTTCTACTAGATATTACAGGAAAAACATATATGCTTTTTTATGAAGTCCAGAAAAAAATACCTAGGTCGATGTCTAAAGCTATGGCAAGATATTTGGACGAGCAGATCTAAGTAACGAAATATATGTAAAGCTAATTCAGCAAACAGATTTGATGCCAAATTATGGCAGGCTGTTTCAGCAGTCAATGAGGCCGAGCACACAGCCATCGAACTATCGAAGGGCATCGCAACAACAAAGATCGAGTATAAAAGGTGTAGAGCTAATTTCACCTAACAGATTGGCTCTAGACCATGGCAATCTACGTCACAATAAATATATGGCAGGAAATTTTTAGCAACTAATCGGCCTTGGCATGCCATCTCAGCTAAGCAGATTGAGTGGCAGAACAGGGCAAGGAGCTTCTTAAGCAGAGCATATTGACAGTAAACTACTTCGGCAAACATGAGATTAACAGCGTCTATCAGCTAACATTCACCGCTACAACCGACATGAATCGGGGCCTCAGTCTAGAATGCGCGTACCGTGGGAGAAGCTGACCGCGTGCGTCCTCACAACGAACGTCGCCAGCGGTGCGGCGCTGACCGCCGTGCCCTCCACAAGAAGTAGCCAGAGGTGGCGGCGGGCTAGAGGACGGCAGTCTACGAGACGTACTGTGGGAGCGAGAGGATCGCCGAACCGCGGCGCCGACGTATCGGCGCGGCGGGGAGGGCGGCTTTGGCGGAGCGAATGGAGTGGAGGGGGACGGGGGAGGGGGTTTGGGGAATATTATTGGCTAGTTGGCCGAAGGGCGGTTGAATCGGATTTGGGGGGAATTTTTGGGTGTGGGGGGAGGATTTTCGCCGGTGGGCGGGGGAGTTTGGCGCATGGTCGGTTTCTCCAAGTGCAGTCCCACGTGTCAGTGAAGAGGCAAGCCGAAGCGCGTTCCGTTTGCGTGAGCCGTGTGCAGGACCGAACGTGTGTGGGGTGCAATGCGACCGCGACAGGAGTGTGAGTGTACCGCCTTTTTTCCTTTTAAACTAGGTGCTTCGCCCCCTCAAAAAAAATTTGTTGCTTCGCGCGATCCATCGATACTACTACTAGTAATCCGGTAATCCCGACTAAAACGGCGCGGCCGGGTCTTTTCCCGCGCGATATGCTGGGAGGTTGGCTTAGTTGGGTTTTTTAGGACGAGTAATGCTACACCTACGTAATCCCAGTTACGTAATTAACGTAATGTGAACGTGTGAGCTGTTGATTGTAGATTGGGGGGAGGGAGGGGCCCACCACCATGAAAATCAGGGGAGGAGAGAGAGAGGCAATTTACGTTAACCCTTTCGTAGGTTCCCGTAGATGTAGAAAGATGTGAAATGCGTGAATGTGTAGTGGACGTACTATTGGAGTGCCTAAGATAATTTGTGTATGTATAGACCCTATGTGTTTATTTTACTTCGCATGTTAGATTTGTCTCGGTTCAAATAAAAGCAGAGTTGGTGATGATGGTGTGCCTGTCATCCTGCAATATAGGCCGTCCGATCTATATCTAACGGATAGGAAGGAAACTATGACAATTTACCCGCACTCCTCTCCACATTTGCAGATAAGGCTTTCCCTCGTTCATCCTTTTCTCCCACAAGATCTTGATCTTCCGTGCAACGCACGGGCATCTTGCTAGTACTCCTACAATATGGTATATTATGTGGAAAGTTCATATACACCGGCCGAGATTAATGCAAACACGGCAGATTTTCATTACATTTCGAACTTTTATAGGACAGAAAAATAAAAGAAACCCGACCCTAAACCTATTCTATCGGCGGCGACCGACGTCCTCCATCTGCGATCTCTATGTACGGGGCGGGGTTTCAAGACCCGTGAAGTGAAGGTGCGGTCTCCGCGAGGAAGAGTAGAACAGGGATACGGACCGGCCAGTTGGCACACCATGCCTGCCGCCTCCCATGCCCTACTCATCCTCGGAGGAGTCCCCGACCTCGGCGGTGCCGGACGTTGGACGGCGGCAAGTAGGACGCGTGGCTGACGGTGCTCCCGTCGTCGGCCGCCAGCATGGCCACCGCTTGTGCGGTCGCGTCCGCGTCCGGCTACGCCGCTATTGCGTCGTGAGAGGCGACTTGAGCAAGGGCGGCGACCTCGAGCTTCATCCCCGATGACAAGCTCTCCCGCAGAGCGTTCGCACTTGCGGTCATGGCGGATGTGGTGCCAGGTAGGAGGACGATGCGCTATGGTGTGGAGGTTAGCTGGGTTTTGCCGCTTTAAGTAGCGCATTCCGGTGAGGCCAAGCGTCCGGGTGCGTCATTAAGTTGCCGGAGTTGGTTCCTCGGGCACCGATCCTCTTAACGATGACATACGAACGGACGTCATGAATGCGGGCAGCTGGCGCCGGCTGGGAACGCACCGCGCGACGGCGCGAGGGACGATGGTTTTGGTGTGCCAGGGTAGTTAGCTGTGGTCGTGGCAACGTTGGAGATGCCCTTTGCTCACATGTGATCCCCGCATGTCATTGAAAAAGCAAGACGACCCGGCATGGTCTCAGGTCCAGAGGATGCAGTTGGCCGCGCTACACCACTCCGCGGACGCGTTGCGGCGCCCCGTGCATCCTCAACGAGCCGGGTGTTGGGGGTGTTTGGATTGTGGCCAAAGTGCACCTTACCAAAATTTTGGTCATGACCCAAAGATTGGTCTTTGTTTGGATGGTTGCCATTTTTTTGGCATGCCATTGAACTCTAGCCAACTCTAGTTCATTTTTCTTGCCAATGTTGGCCAAATCATGGGCAACCAATACCTCAACCAAAATTTTGGTCATGACCCAAAGATTGGTCTTTGTTTGGATGGTTGCCATTTCTTCGGCATGCCAATGAACTCTAGCCAACTCTAGTTCATTTTTCTTGCCAATGTCGGCCAAATCATGGGCAACCAATACCTCAACCAAAATTTTGGCTACCCAATGCTTTGATGGGGCAACCTTGGGCACAAACCAAACATACCGTTGGTCGTGCCACAACACTAACGCCACCCTCGGCACACTGAAACCGACCGTGTCTAGCGACGATATGAGCGTGTCGCTCACCGCGGTCGCCGTGTCCAGAGGCGGTGCTGGAGCTGCGCCCCGTTGTTGGCCCCAACGACCCACATGAACGGTTGTCGGTGGCGAGGAGGTCGTGGGCCAGCTCCTCCATTGGACTAGTCTGCGCTACGTCGTCCCGACGGGTGTGCCCCACATGTCGGTTTCCCTGTTTTCCCGGCCATATTCGAGCGTCAGTGCTCCGTGTTGCGCATTAGGCCTTTCACTATGTAGGCCAAGCGAGACAACTTATTGTTTATTTGAGCCGTTCAAGTATAATCATGTGGCGTTTGCTTATTTCTCATTCCTCTCCAACCCTCTTCTCCATCGATCATGTCGCCCTCCAGTCGAGTCCATCCTCCCGCATGCCTCATTTGAACATTCCGCCGAGTATCATTCGCATGTACCCACCCTAGTCCTCTTTCAATAGATCTCCGGACCCCGAGATGAAATCGAGAGGGAACGAGTGGGGGCACGTGATACCTAAGGCGGATTCAAAATTTTGAACCGGTGATCATAGCATCCGCAAATCATATATAAAGGGTATTCAATGTTCGTTTCGTTTTTGAACGTACAATATACTCCCCCTATCCTTTCTAGTTTACATATAAGTTTTATGTGTAGTCAAAGTATCTCTACTTTGATCAAAAAGGTATCAACATTCAACAACGCCCAATCAATATTGTTAGATTCGTACGTACTCCTAGATTTGTACTCGAGATGGTTTCCAATTTGACTATTGACAAGATTAATAGTACATGAGATGTATAATGTGAAAATTATATCATTGGAAACTCCTTTCACATACGAATTTGACCGTATGCTTTGTGTAAGTTGCATGTCATATATTATTACTCTAACATTTGGTCAAAGTTAGCCTCGAAAAACGCATTAGACCCTGTATGCTTTGTGTAAGTTGCATGTCATATATTATTACTCTAACATTTGTGTAAGTTGCATGTCATATATTATTACTCTAACATTTGGTCAAAGTAGTATAGTGGAAGTGGATCCTCTGACGTAGGTATCCCTGCCTTACCCTCCCTTTCGGTCACTTACTGGCGGACCCCATGCTTGCTAGGCCCCGCATGTCAGTTACTCAATGGGTTCGGCCACGTCAGGGGATCCTCATCCGTAGTATACTCCCTCTGTTTTTATTTACTCCGCATAAAACGGAGGGAGTGGTGGTATAATAAATGACGCGGGCGGGGGAGGGGGAGGGACGTCGGTTTGCTCTCAACTGCGGTCCCACAAGCGAGCGAAAACGCAAGACGAAGCGCGTTCCATTCGGTGAGCGACGTGGAGGGTCCAGCGTGCCGGGCTGCAACGCGAACGCGACAAGAGCGATGTACAGTCAAAACCGATTGACCGGTCGTCACCGGAACCACTATTCACACCAGAACCTTCGCTGCTCGGCCTACGCCAGCCACTGCCCTAAAACCACACCAAATCTCCAGCCCATTCCCCCACCTTTCGACCCCCTAGCCCGCATCAAGCGTCCCCTAGTTCGCCGGAAAGCCATGGTGCGCCGCAAGATCACTTACTACAAGATGCTGACGCTGGAGCGCCGCGCAGAAATCGCGGCGGCGGTCGGCGCCACAGACCTCCGTTCCCAAGCTCGCTTTGCGGCGGGCCAATCCCCGAGTTCTCTGGATCCAAGCTACGAGGAGGAGGAAGCCGATCCAATGTTCATGGCGGAGGTCGCGGCGCAGAAGGTCCCCGATGGGTATGAGACGATGGACGTCGATTTCGTGCCGGCGTCCGAGTCCCCCATGGTGCAGGCGGACCAGCGGTTCAACATGGCGATACTAAAGGAGGACCGGGAGGCGGAGGCTCAACTCGACGCGGAGCGCGCGCATGCCGCTGCCATCGAGGCTCTCCTGCAGGCGGAACCGATGTCGTGGATGTGAACCGGGCGGCGGAGGCTCAACTTGAGGCGGAGCGCGCGGATGCCGCTGCAATCGAGGCCCTCCTGCAGGCGGAACCGGACGTCCTGGATTGAACCGGGCGGCAGAGGCTCGACTCGACGCAGAGCGCGCGGATGTCGCTCTCATCGACGCCCTCCTGCAGGCGGAACCGGAC
The DNA here is from genome assembly GCF_018294505.1 of Triticum aestivum. Lineage (NCBI taxonomy): Eukaryota > Viridiplantae > Streptophyta > Magnoliopsida > Poales > Poaceae > Triticum > Triticum aestivum. The sequence goes on from NC_057814.1 coordinate 454,425,486, forward strand.
GTCCTGGACTTGAACCGGGTGGCGGAGGCTCGACTCGACGCGGAGCGCGCGGATGCCGCTGCCATCGAGGCCCTCCTGCAGGCGGAACCGGACGTCCTCGACTTGAACCGGGCTGTGCTCTCGTCCGTGCAGAGCGCCCGCACGCTCCGCTTGAACGAGTAGCTGGAGGCCGAGGACAACCACGGTGCGGAGACACACGTCGGCAGCGACGGCTGGTTCGCGTTGGCAGCCAAAGACGACGAGGCCGTCTCTTTCCGCGAGCAGTGATAGTTTTTCTTTATGTTGTTGTTTTTATGGATCTTTTGCTGTGTAAAAACATATATTTGTTATGCAAGTCGCCTGACTTGGGTCAGTCTACCATTTCAGGCGGTTGGATGAATATCCTACGTCTCCTAACCCTTCTTTCCTTCTTCCTCACCTCTTCTTCTTCCCCAACAGACCACCGCACGGGCCGTACGGATACTCCCCAACATGCGGTTGGATAAACATACTCTATGAACGAAAATTATGTGTCAGCGATAGGATGGCTGAGTTTGGTTTGTTCACATGCGACAGCACGTGTCAGTGAGGGTGCGTTCCCTTGGTTGGGTTTGCGGCGTGCAGGAGCGACTGTGTGAGGGTGCGGTGCGACCGCGGCGTGCAGGAGCGACCGTGTGAGGGTGCGGTGCGACCGCGACAGCCGTGCGCAAGTGTACCTCCTTCTCATTTTGAAAACTTTAGGCAAGCTTGGCAAAAATGTGTGGCGAAGTTTGGCAATGCAAGGCCTAGACCCAAACAGGATAAGTACGTACGTACTAGGAGTACTAGTGTTAAAAAAGAAAGGCGGGGTTTTCCTTCGCGGGATTTAATCGATACAAATCCTCGTTTCACGTGTCAATTAATGCGTATTTTTTTCTCCAAAGACCAAAGAGCTAACCATCTCACTCCTCATCGCTTGATTAATGCAGCGCCATGCAAACCAACCTTCTCACTTCCGCATGCATGCAGGGGATATTAATGTCCTTGGTTGCTAACCCCATCAATTTTGCCTCGATTAGTGTTAGTGGCCCTTTGCAAATTGTAATTTTGATATACTGGCCTTGTGTACAAAAAAATGGAGGTAGTAACTATATTTGACTTCCTTCCCCATTGCGGTGACGTCGACGATATCTTTTTTTTGGTGGTTTGGCGAAGTGCGTTCGACGGAGAACACCATTGAGGGAGACCACGGTAAGTCGTTCGCAAGTGCCGCCTGCAAGCCGAGACAACCGCCTTATTTGCATCCAGGAAGTCCTTTACTAGTACTACTAGGAGTACTAGTGCGGTGAGATGGTTTCTCGAAGAAGACGATGGAGAAGCGGAGTCAGCGAAGAGTGAAATGATGGTTGCTTCGTCCGTGCTTTTGTGATTTGACGCCTCACTGCTTTGTGATTTGTGATAGAAGGGACAGGGGAGTAGACTCTGTGCTCTATACTGTACTACATGCGTCCAAGCATGGGAGAAAGAGGAGAGACGTTGCATTTTTCTATTCCTTCAATCAATCAATCAGGGAGCTTCGGTTCCATCTTTTTGGCTTTGGCAACACCGTCCACAATGGTTCCCACGATGCCAAAAGCTATTTTCACATTTGGCTACACATTGTGGATGCCCTTAACCGTACCACTTGGTTTTGCTCCTGTGTGCTATCTATACAAATCTCAATTATATTGATCTAAAAAATTATAGAATCAAGATTAGTAAAAAGGAGGTGATTTTGCCGCGCGGATGGCGGGGGAGGTTTCTTATTTGAGCAATGCTACATCCACGTAATGGTTTACGTAAAGTTACGAACTGATGTGATGTGGGACTATTTGATTGGATTAAAGGAGAGGATTAGGCCCACCCCACCTGAAAATCAGGGGGGCATATATAGATTAGATGGAAAGTATACGTAGCAGCTACGTAGCCCTTTGTAAGTCTAGGATTAGGCTTCTTATTTTCGGAGGACGTTGTCCTGGCGGTTTGCTAACATGCGGTCCCACGTGTCAGTGCTTTACCAAGCCGATCCGCGTCCCACATGAGGCAGAACAACGGCAGAAGCAACACGTGGTTAAGTTGAAGAAGATGAGGGAGAAGCGGATTCAGCAACGAGTGAAATGATGGTTGCTTCGTCCCTCCAACTTAACTGCGGGAAAGGTGCAGCTTGTGATTTGACGCCTCATTGCTCATTACTACGCCGGCGCCATGACTGGGGTGCTTCACCCCGGCTGCTCTGCACTGTATTCCGGTATGGCACGTGGACCCGGTAGCTTGATGTCCCACATGTCGGCGAAAGGGACTAGAAGATTTATGAAAGCGAGCGCTCCACTCTTACGACGGAGGAGTAGACGACACGACGGCCCAGTGAACTGTCACTTGTAGTACTGTATAGTACTATAGTTTTGCTGTTTCGCACGATCCATCGATACAAACCCGATTAAACAGGAAAGGGCGGGATTTTTCCCGCGCGGTAGATGATACTGGCCATACATTTCAAAGGCAATTTTAATGTATGCAAACTGAATAATTATAAGTAACAATATGATATCTAGTAAAACTAAAAACACATATGATTTATTGTGTTAGAGTGTAGTAGTAGTGCTGTATTGCATAGTTGTTAGATGTAACATGCGAGAACGTGTAGAGATGTAGTTTTGGAGGGCCTACAGAGAGAAAAGCGTAATACGGTCACCGAACTTCAGAATAAGCTGATTACGGTCACTATATACGTTTTGCGGTGATTATACGGTCACTTGCTCACAGTTCAGCATCGGATTGCACTCTGTTGACCGGCCAAATAGTCTGCGTGGCGCCATGTTGACTAGTTAAATTGACCACGTTCCTTGTGGGTCCCACCTGTCAGTTCGCATAGGCAAAAGGTCAGATAAACACAAATTTACGCAGGCGCGACAAGGCTCCAACCCGTGCGCGGGAATCACCTGGTTGTGTATGTGTCTGTCAGGGCCTGATGTGTGCGCATGCACGTGTAGGTTGAGCACTTGAGCGTGAGAGTGTGTGTTGGTCGTGTGGTGTACTGGTGTGTGCATGCATGCGTGCGTGTGTGCGTGTGAGTGTTGCGTGCGTGCGTGTGAGTGTTGCGTGCGTGCGTGGCTGCGTGTGTACGTGTGAGTGTTGCGTGCGTGCGTGGGTGCATGTGTTTGTGTGAGTGTTGCGTGGATGCAGTTCGTGTGCATGCGTGCGTGTGTGTATAATCACCACACCAGCTCCTGTGTGTTAAAACAGACGGCTCAGCATACCAATACAAGGCCACCTTGTCCGCTGTGCCCGCGGTCATGACTTCGAACCACCGTCCAAATATTTTTTTGTCGTTTGTTTTCATTCTTACTAGCAAGATGCCCGTGCGTTGCACGTAACATCAAGATGCATTTGTATGACTTGTTTATCTTGTGAGAGAAAAGGATGAACGAGGGAAGGCCTTATTTGCAAATGTGGAGAGGTGTGTGGGTACCTTTTTGCAAAATTGCCATAGTTTCTTTCCTATCCGTCAGATATAAATCGGACGGCCTATATTGCAGGATGGCAGGCACACCATCATCACCAACTCTGTTTTTTATAAGAGTGTATTTTATGTATTTTATAAGAGTGTAGATGTAGAGTAGATACAAGTCGACAGGTGGGCACGATGGTAGTGAGATAATGTGATGCAACACTAGAGGTGCCACGTGGAGCGTTTAACTGGTCAACTAGTCATGTCATGAGCAAATACAGAGTTGTACGGTGAGCCCGTGACTGTATAATAACCACTAAACGTAAATGGTGACCGTAATGAGTGGATTCTGAAGTCCAATGTATGTATCGTGCTTTCGCTTCAAATACAATGATCGTCATTGCATATATCGCGAGAGAAAGATGAAACATGCGTGAATTTTCTGGGGGCTTACTTTTAGAGGACCTGGAGATAGTTTTGTGTGCATACGTGAAAGGGGCGTACAGGGGGGTATGCGATGGAGAGAGAGATGCTCTTCGTTTCTCTTTATTATGACTAACTTTGTATATAGTATAAAAATATACAAATTCACAGTGCGGAATAAATATCATTGTGGGCACCATGCAATGCAAATTAGCGTTCGTACTCCTCCATATAACTTTGTAATGTTGTATATATGTAGAAACTCTAAAATAATTTTTTGGCCACACTTTATTCAAAAGGAATGTTGTATGCGAAATAAACGTGAAGAGAGGGCTTTTTAGATCAATGGGGTACGTGATGTAACATGTGTGAATGTGTAGTTGATGCATTTGGCGGGGCCTAGAGAGGTATGTGTGTGTATTACGTATTCGAGAGAGGCATGGATAGAGGGGCCGACGGGGGGGGCGTGGGAGAGATAGCACGAGAAATGAGAGTGGTCTAGAGAGAGAGACGAATATGACGTCACGACAAGAGATTCCATTCCCTTGAGTGTGTATATGCAAGGGGGGAGGGAATAGAGGCACCAGGAGAAATTTTCTGTGTGTGTGGTGTTTGTGTTGGTATGTGTGGGTGTGAGAAGATAATGAGACGTGGGGGCAGAGGGTGTGTCACCGCGTGAGGTCCGGTGGGTCGAGGTGAGGCCCTTCGTTCGGTTCCGACCTGCGCCACATTGGTCGGCCCGTGACGCATTTAGGAAGACCCATGGATGACTAGTCGTACAAGACAAAGATAGCAGAATTGTGAAGGACTCTGTGTCCACTGACAAAGCCGGCTAGGATTTGTAACCCTAGGTTCTCGGACTAAGGTAACCCCTTTATCTCTGATATTACTATTCATCCAACCTAACTTTAAGGGGCATCCTACAGAATGCTCTGCTAGAATCATACTCGTCGATTAGGAAGAGAGGTGTGAGACAATGCGTGAGAGACAGGCGTAAAGATAATGTGCGTACATGAGACACGTAGGCAGGTCCATGTATATAGAAAGGGTCGATGAGGATTGTGCGTGTGTATGTTTGCGAGAGGAAGAGTGCTTGTGATAAAGGTTAGTGAAAACAGTTGTAAATGGTTACGAGAGGGAGGGAGGGTTATATCTAGAGCATGTGTGCGAGAAAGACACCTCGGGAGAGAGTGTGTGAGCATGTGTGAGAGACCACCGATGGAGAGTGAAACTACACGTAAAAGACTGCTCTACACATTGATTAAAGATATAAATTGTATCCAAATATTAGGATGGGATCATGATATTTGCAATTCGCGTAAGGAGCGGTCATTGATCCATCAGACATCTAGATTCTATCGAATTTGAGCATGTCTATGTTATTATTCGACACAATTGATCCACATAGTTAGTATTTTGAACTCCAGACAATGCATCGCTTTAGCAATCGAATATAAACGTGAGTATAGTTCATGTTGTGTGTGTAAAGCACATTATACATACGAAAGTTACACAATGGACATTATAAATAGCTACCTATGAACTAGCATACATTTGAATTCAACTTAAGGTGGTTTAAAAAAATCGAATTCAACATGAAGTCCATTCAATTATTTGAATTTGATATCATGGCATTTGTAAACCATACCTAAATTATGGGGGCACCAATCTTTGCTCTGATTTTGTACATAATAGCATATGTAGTCGTGTACAAAATAGATTCAAATTTAGCTCCTCCATTCCAAAATAATCGTAGTTATAGGATTTTCAAGTGTCAAAATTTCAAAAAGAAGCGGATAATTTAATGAGGTTTTCAAACATACAAGGTCAAATATAACGTTGTCTATTTAGGTCAATCCTCATAGTTCAAGAGTACTCTAAACGTGAATGCTTGTGTTTCAAAATTTCGAACGAAGCGCCAAAAGAGCCTCTACTCGCCCGAAACCGCGTGAGACCAATGTTTGGTAGTACAAGGAAATTACTTTTCTAATAACTCCGACCCGTGAAACCTACCGGCCCGACGTCCAAAGGTCTAAACCGGGGTAGGTTTGTAGCTTCATCTAGACGCCACGCAACCGCATCCGAAAAACATTCATACACAATGGCCGCCTAAGCACACATGCGCGCGGCCGAAATCGCTCCCGCCCACTATTTGGGACACCTGGGATTACCATCCTACCCCCGACCCGCAGTAGGTCCGAAATTTAAGAGGGGGGCAAAGTTTGTACTTTCCCCAAATTTCAAACAAGCGCGTCCCATCTTCTGTTCAAAAAAGCCAAAAACAAGCGCGTCCCAGACCGAAACATGGTTCCCCCCCACCCGTCCGATTCCCCATTCGTACTCCGTGGGCGCCAAAACTACCTCTCCACCAGCCGCGAAACCCCGGCGTCCTCCGTCCGCCACCCCATCCCACCCATCAACCGCCGCCCTCCTCCATCACGCCGGAGCCGATACCCCGACGTCGTCGTCCACCGCAACCTCAACCGCAACGCCCTCCACGGCTAGTAGTTGAAGCCGAGGCCGAGCCGTCCGTACCCGAGCCAGTTCAACCACGCCGTCCTGCGCCTCACCGCTGCCGCTCCAACTTCGCCACCCTCCACCGCACCGGAGCTGTTCCTGCTACGCCGTCCTTCGCCGCCTCGGATCTGCTTCCCCTCCGCCGACATACGGCCACGGCAACACAGTCAACAATTTGGCCATGGGTTCGTCCAAGCCTGCACCCTCCAGAACATCGGTTTCCCCGGTAAAAAGAAGAAGATCGGCGCGACATGTGGAGGTGACCACACCGGCAACCGAAAAAGGTACTCCTCTTCCCTTATTCGTGCAAATCTTACGTCTCTGCTTGCACGGTATTCATCCCACAGAAGACACTAGTTGACCGCTTCTTCTTGATACTAGATGTTCCTAGTAACTCGCGATGCACAAGGTTTCTCCTCATATACTATTTCACCTTAGCTAGAGGTCCGTCGCCCCCCTGAATTTCAATTTCTGGCCAGTTGATTCCCAATTAACGGAAGCATTCCCCGGCGTAACAGGCGCTAGTACGCCTATTACGCCGGGGAAGCAGCGCCTTGGTGTTTATCTTAGGGGCGTGTGCGGCCTAGAGCTACTGGCGCCCGATCTGGAGGTCGGCCGGGATTAAAGGGATGGCCTGGGGGCGCTGCCAAGCACGGCGGTGGTGTGAGGTCGATGGGAGGGCGGGGCGGCGGAGGCAGGGGTCTGGGCCGGTGGTCGCTGGCGGTTCGAGAAAGATCGTCAACAGTGACTGGCGGGAGGTAGACGAAGGCCATCTGCCCGTTCCTTATAGATCGGACGGTTCATTAAAAAAATCGACTGACCTATTTATTTTCAGTCGACTGTTATCTTAGATATGACCACATGTGGTGGTGTGCTGGAGGAGTACCTGCATTTCCTGTGCTCATATATTACAAAATCATACGGAGTAGAATCTAATTTTGTTTGCCATGCAATGTTGTAGAGCTATCATATGTCTCCTGTCATTTATTTTTCAGCCACCTGCTATCTGCTACTTTTACAGTGCACTAGTTCTGCACACACTTCACCCTTACTCTCACTATTGTGTTTTTATGCAAGGGTATTTCAGACTCTGCTGCCATGAGAGAAGCCAAAAAGAAAAGAGAGAAGTCGCTCCAGCTTCGTGTGCGGTTAGGCAGACACGTTACAACGCTATAAAGGGTGCAGTGTCAGCAGATGGAGACGGTAAACGTAGCTCTGGAGTTGATGACCTCGCTCGCAATGAACCACCATCCCAGGTGCTTGCTTTAACTTCGCGGTGTCATATGTGGTTGCATGTTCCATATGGTGTCTAGCTTGTATTCGAAAGGCCGAAGTCGGTAAGATAAGGAAAGATATTTTTTTACATGAACCACCATCCCGTGAGCACCAGAAGACAAATAGCTAGTCAGGGCACTGGCCGAGCCAGTGACAAGCCCAGCAAAGATAGGCATCACCTGGAAGCCAACTAAAAAGCTGCGATGGTGGCGAAGCAGCCCGCCTCCCACCAGGCTCTCAGGTCCTAGATGATCATGCTCACCACTCCAGCCGGATGTCTAGCTTGTATTGCTTCCAATTTGGTTAAATTGCATCTGCTTAGCTTACACATTATACCTTTGAATATGACATGCCTTTCTGTTTTTGGTACATACTAGTACATCTGTGTATTAACCATGTTCTTACATCAAACTAATGTTCTTGTGTATCCCTCATCAATCACTTATGACGAGGCAGGCAGGCAAGGGGACTACTCCTCATTTAAAGAATGCAGCGTCAGCCTCCCGACATGATTCTCAAGAAACAGAAATGCTAGATGAAGATAGTGAACGTAGCTCTGTAGTTGATTACAGCATTTCCCCTACACTAGCATCGCAGGTGCTTGCTCTAACTTGGCAGCGTGATATGTGGTTGCATGTTGCATATGGTGTCTAGATTGTAATTCTTCCAATCTGGTTAAACTGCATGTGCTAGTCTGCTTAGCTTATACATTATACCTGTTAATGTGACATGCCTTCCTGTATTTAGTACATAGTACATCTGTCTATTAAGCATGTCCTTACATAAAACTATTGTTTTTTTGTATCCCGCATCAATCAACATGACGAGACACCTTTAGTATATGCAGTGCGATATTAGTTGCATCTTTCATATGATTTATAGCATGCGCTGCTTCTAATTTGTTGAAATTCCATTTATGATGGGACGCTTTTAACTTGGCAGAGTCATATTGGTTGCATCTTTCATGTGGTGTCTAGCTTGCATTGCTTCTTATTTGCTGGAATGGTTTCTGCTTAGTTTACACAAACAGTTGTGAACATGCCATGTCGTCCTGTTTTTCGTACATATTCCATCCTGGTATCATGTGTTTGCCTTACATCAAAGTAGTGATTGTCAGTATCATGCATGAATGAGTTCTGAAGAGAGAATTTTATTGCTTTTTCTTGTCGGTTTTACTTGACAATTCAAAATCAATAAAGCGGAAGGAAGTTAGCAAGGCAGCGGATAAAGGTGCTCCTTCCGAACGGAGGGCCTCTACAGTTTCTACTCCTCCACACCCCCAAGATGATTTCCAAGACAACACATGCATAGACACTCAACAAAGCTGTGTTTATGATGAGCACGTCTCCCCTAGTGCAGCATCACCGGTGCTCCCTCTAACTTGGCACTGTTATATGTGGTTGCATGTTATGTGTGATGTCTAGCTTGTATTGCTTCTAATTTTGTTGAATTCCATCTGCTTACTTTACACATTATACTTGAATAAGACACGTGTTCCTGTTTCTAGAACATACAATATCTGTCTATCACACCATGTTCTTACATCAAATTACTACTGTTGTGTAACCTGCAACAATCACTTATCATAAGACACGTTTGACTTCGGAGTGTGATATAGGTTACATCTCACATTCTTTTCTAGCTTGTACTACTAATTTGTTGAAATGGCACTTATGACGAGACAATTTTAACTTGGTAGAGTGATATTCGTTGCATCTTTCATATGGTGTCTAGCTTTCATTGCTTCTAATTTGTTGAAATGCCTTCTCCTTAGTTTACACATCATAAGCTGTGAATATGCAATGCTGTGAATATGCAATGGCACTAATGACGAGAGACCTCTAACATGGTAGTGTGATGTTGTTTGCATCTTGCATATGATTTATTTCTTGTACTGCTTCACATTTGTTTAAACGCCATTTATGATGAGACACTGTTAACTTGGCAGAGCGATATTTGTAGCATCTTTCATATGGTGTCTACCTTCCATTGCATTGCTTCTAATTTGGTGAAATGTCTTCTTCTTAGTTTACACATCATAGTTCTGGTTATCTCTTCCGTCCTGTTTTTCATACATATTACATCCTCCTATCATGTGGTTGTCTAACATCAAAGTTCAGTTCGTCTGCATCACGCATCAATTTGTTCTGAAGAACTAAATTGTTATTCGTTTTTCTTGTCGGCTTGACTTAACATGGCACAGAGAAAGAGGAAGAAACACAGAATGGCAGGGAATGAGAAGCGGATGAATCCTGCAGATTCTGCTGGTACTGATGGTGCAATAGAAGGTCAAAGTCCAGCGGAAAATTCTACAAACACGGCATCCCATGCTACACGAGTTGCAAAAAAAGCCAAACAGAAACAAATAGCTGCCACCAAACAAGCAGAGACAGCCCTAGTTCTTGCAACACCTACCACAGTACTACCAGCTGCACGACTTACTCGTGCGTCAACTGAGCTAGCAGCACGTTCCCAAGCTCCCTTGCCACCTGACACTACTTCCCAAGCACTCTTGACACAAGACGAGTTGGCAATATCAGATGAACCTTGTGAGCTTCAACAGCAAGAAGGTAGTTGCTGGAGTCAAGTTACAGTTGCATGCTTCTTTATATGTAGTCTCACAGTTTGATGTACACTAACACTTCCTATGTTCGTTGTTGGACTAGCACCTAGGCGCAAGAGGAAACAAACATCAGGGATAATGCTCGATAGGTTAACTAAATCTAGAGGAGGAAGAATGGAGATCCGTTTTGAGGCAGGTTTAAAAAGGCCACGTGATGCTACAGAGTCAGCCAAGTTAGTATCAGAGGCAGCGGTTGCCGTTAGGTGTCATGTACGTATCCTCCCAACATGGATTCAGTACAGGAATGACAAAGACGAAACCCAGTTCAACACCTTCCTCGACCATTTATCTGTAAGTATGGTTATGTATGGAAACTAGTAATATCGTCTTGCTCTGTCCCATACTTTCTAGGTTGCTGATAATGAGACTCCCATAATTTTCAACAGATGAGGTTCAAGTTGGATAGCCAAGATGATGCAACCAGACAAGCTTGCACCCATGTTTTCAAGTCTGCTCTGCGACAGTATCGGTATAACTTGAGGAAAACTCACTTTGAAGGCAAGGCTAACAGTGAACTTTCCCAAACATCTCCAGTGGAAAATATATCGGATGAAGACTGGAGGGGCCTTGTTAAACACTTGTTTGATCCGAAGTATCAGATACATTATATATATGTGAGCAGATCACATGTTGAAGTCCTATTTACGCATGTGCCACACAAATCTATCTTCTTGTAGGTGAACTGTTCAAAGAACAAGGCCAACCTTACGAAAGTGAAATTCCAACAGACGACAGGATCTTGTAGCTATATTGCACACTGCGAGGCTCTTGTAATTAGCTGCTGTTTCACTCTTTTCGCTGTACCATATTATCAGATCTATATTGACTTGTTAGAAATGCAGAGGAAAGCCCGCAAGGACCAAAAAGTACCTGAACCAAATGCTGTGGAAATCTTCAAGGACTGTCACACCAGCAAGAAGAAGGGCATGACTACACCCGTTAAAGCCGCTGTTGTAAGTCCTTAATCCTCATGCCTTTTAACTACTACTTACTCTGACTTGTCCTTGAACTGCATGGTTTGCAGCCAATGTCTATTACTCTTTTCAATTTTATACACAATTGTCTTAGCGTATCATTGCACCCTACAAGGTTTAAAAGAGAGGAGTGATGTTCCTTTGATCTTGACCCGTAATCTAGTTCCGTGTTGGACTTGCCCACACAACGTTACAATTGCCTGTTTGTTTGTTCTCAGTTGTTTTGTGATATGAATGATGTCATAAACTTCATCTCTTTATCCTTAGCCCACAATACAATGTGAAGAAATAGACAATACATTAGCGATGGTACATGGTCATATGTTTGGAACCTGGTTTTATTATGTACTTTGCAATAAAATACAACTAATATTTTACATGGCTTCACCAGAATAAGTTCTGTATATAGAGCAAAGCTATTTTGTTTGGTTTTGCTGCCTCCTTAATATCTTCTGTTCTGGTACTACTAATGTAAAACCTCAACTTTTCAGCAAGCTATGGAAAAAATGGTGGAACCGCCACCTTCTGAAGGTGGCGAGGCAACTATAACCGTAATGTCAGCTCTTGCTGCAGTGGGTCAGTACCTGTCCACTAACAGTGCCAAAAGCACGTTCCTGCGTAATACTGGGTTGGTTGTTAAGGCAATATCGTCCAAACTGCCTCATGATCAAGATATGCAAGCTCAAAGCAATGTTGTGTCTGCGCTCCAGACACAACTCCATTCCCTAACAGAGACCCTTTGTGAAACAAGGAGAAACATTGCTCAATGTCGTCAAGATATGCATGGTTTTAAACCAGACTATCAGACATTTGCTATGTTGTTCAGGAGCCTAGGGGAAATGAAGGCGAGGGTTATGGTGCTCCATCGGACAATACAACATGAAAACGTAACAGTCAAGTCAAATGAACTGAGCTTCTGAACTTCTGGTGGTGCATTTATCTGCTAGACTGTTAAGTTTTATACCATCCTTCCTTTTGTATATAGTTGTAATTTGTTTTGGTGCCATACAAAATTTATTCTTAACGTGCAGCCACCGGCTGAAGAAAACAGCAAGCCATTTTTGTATAGTGTAGGGTGTTCCCTATATTTGCACTGGTGGCGATCTTTGATGCCGAGTGGATGTAATCTGTGCAATCGCCTTAATAGCCTAGCGTTAGTTTCGGCCTTATTTATTTCCTAGTCTTCTTTTTCCCCGGTTTGCTAGTGGCCGCAACTACCATGGGCCGTATACGGGCCGTAGGATCCATGGGTCTCCTACGGGCCATCGATAAATGGGCCTGTAATCGGTGGGCCTCGGGCCGTCGGATAAATGGGTCTACATGGGCCGTAATCGGGCGTAATTGGTATCGGCCCAGCACGGTAACAGGCCGTTAACAGGCCGTAGGACAGCAAAGGCTTAATTCTGTCACAGGCATAACGGGTCGTTAATGGGCCAGAATATAGGACGGGCTGGAAACGGCGCAACGGGTTAACAGGCCAGAAACGGGCCGACTCTTGCCATGGGCCGAATTTGGCCCATTAGGGTAACAGGCCAGTAACGGGCCGACTCTTGCCATGGGCCAAATTTGGCCCATTAGGGGAACAGGCCAGTAACGGGCCGACTCTTGCCATGGGCCGAATTTGGCCCATTAGGGGAACAGGCCAGTAACGGGCCGGAAGTAATCGAGGGCCGAAAAGGAGCCCAAGAACGTATGTGCCGTCAATAGGCCGAAAGCTAACACGGGCTGGAAACAGCCCATGTAAATCACGGGCCGTTAATGGGTATAAAGAAAATTACTATTAATTATGGGCTAGAGTCACCGTGGGCCTGTAAAGGGCCGAAAGATACGAAGGCCTCATATGGGCCGAAAGACGTCGTGGGCCATACATGGGCCGAAAGTGAAATGGGCTGGTGTTATATTCGACGGCCCACATGACGTTGTTGGGCCGATTTCCTTTAGGGCCTAACGGGCCGTGAGTTAACGGGCCGTAAAATGGGCTATTTGCGAAGAGACCGTTAACAGGCTTTTCATGGGCCAGCCCGTTAACTTTTGACCAAGTAAAACGGGCCGGCTTTGTAAGCTAAATGGGCTAGTGGTGGGCCGTGGCACGTGTCGACATATCATAGGCGCCTATCTGACCCACTGACGAGCTGACACGTGTTTCGTCCGGCCAATAAGAATTTTACACGTGGAAATTTCCCATTGGTCGGGGCTGTTAACGGGTTATCGGATCCAAAACCCGACCCGATAGCTTAACGGCGTTCCGTTACGGTGGATGCCACGTGTCGGTCACCCTTGACGAAATCACTTCTGTGACGCGTGATTTATCGTCATGGAAGTGGACACTTCCGTGATGATAATTTTGGTAATGTCATGGAACACTTCTACGACAGCACATGTATGACTATCTTGATTCTGTCATAAAATTGTCATGGATGTAAATGCATGACAAAAAACGCGACCTACTATGACAAACACGTATCATCACGGAAGTGTATTTTTTTGTAGTGTAGTATCCATGATTCAGCCCATTATGATTAAACATGTTTGCAATGACAATTAGAGATTATAGTTTCTCATGCCATGCATAAGTAGCTAGGAGTGGATAATGATTTATCTTGGATATCAACATTGCGTTAAAATGATTGTGATGTAGTATGATGATATGGTATCCTCCTCTGAATGTTCAAGTGGCTTGACTTGGCACATATTCATGCATGTAGTTGAATCAAGACCAACATAGTCTCTATGATATTTATGTTCATGGTGTTCGTATCCTACTCATGCTAGTGTCCAATGTTACTTATGAATAATGCATGTTCATGACCGTCATTGCTCTCTAGCTGGCCGCTTCTCAATCTAATTGCTAGCCTTCGCCTGTACTAAGTGGGAATTCTGCTTGTACATCAAAAACCTTGAACCCAAAGTTATTCCAGATGAGTCCACCATACCTACCTATATGCGGTATTACCCTGCCGTCCTAAGTAAATTTGCATGTGCCACCTCTAAAAACTTCAAATAAATATCCGTTTTGTGTGCCTAGATTGTGTTGTGTGCCTAGATCTTCCATGCTAAGCGGGTTATTCTCAGGTCGAGTGTTTATTCACTCACCATCGCACGAGAAAAGGGCGGTAATAGGGATGCCTAGTGCTAGACTGCAAAAAGAAAAGAGCTTACAAATAATCAAACAAAAACTCCCAATGGAGTCATAACCTTTACTTTTATCGCTTGGGAACTGCCACTAGCGTGTTTAGCATGGAAGATATTGATAACTGATGGTCGTGAAGTACATGAGAAGGGTGCATGTCTCAAAATATCATTTACCTCTGTTTTAAAACTTGAGCTCTGGCACCTCTGCAAATCATTGCTTTCCTCTGCGAAGGGACTATCTATTTACTTTTATGTTGTGTCATCACCTTCTAAAATAAGCGCCAGAACCTAAGAGCACTGTTGTCATGCTTATGCATTGTGTGTAGCTAATGTTGGGTGCATCATGGCTGGATCTTTTCTGCCATGAATTACAATGTTTAGTCGTTGCTTGAACTTTGGAGGTGCTCTGCATTTATGTTTTGCGGTCTCAGAAAGGGCTAGCGAGATACCACTATTGTCATATTATATCATGGTTGTTTTGACAATGTGTTGCTGGTTGAGATATCTTATTATTGCTCACTAGCTGATTATGTCATTGATATGAGTCAATATAATCTTTAAGAGTTATTGTCGACATGGTTAGTTATAATGTTGGCTGAAAACCTGGGTGCTGTTTAAGCTTATTTATGCAAACAATAGCAAAAGAGTTCGTAAAAGTTTTTCTTTTTCACTTTCAGTTTATAACTGAATTGCTTGAGGACAAGCAAAGGTTTAAGCTTGGGGGAGTTGATACGTCTCCAACGTATCTACTTTTCCTAAAGCTTTTCCTCTTGTTTTGGACTCTAATATGCATGATTTGAATGAAACTAACCCCGGACTGACGCTGTTTTCAGTAGAACTACCATGGTGTTGTTTTTGTGCAGAAATAAAAATTCTCAGAATGGAACGAAACTTTGCGAGGAATTTTTATACCAAATAAGAGAATTTCTGGAGCCAAGACCTACCGAAGGGGGGCACCAGGGTGGGCAAAACCCACCAGGGCGCTCCCCCCTCACCAGGCTCGCCCAGGTGGGTTGTCCCCACCTGGTGGCCCCGTAGACCCTGAAACCGACGCTATAAAATCCTATTTTCCAGAAAAAATCAGGGAGAAAGAATTATCGCGTTCCACGAGACGGAGCCGCCGTGACCTCCAGTTCTTCATCAGGAGGCTAGATTTGGAGTCCGTTTGGGGCTCCGGAGAGGGGGACCTTCGTTCTTCGTCATCACCAACCCTTCTTTATCGCCAATTCCATGATGCACCCCACCGGGAGTGAGTAATTCCTTCATAGGCTCACTGGTCGGTGAGGAGTTGGATGAGATGCATCATGTAATCGAGTTAGTTTTGTTAGGGCTTGATCCCAAGCTAGTATCCACTATGTTCTAATATTGATGTTGCTATGACTTTTCCATGCTTAATGCTTGTCACTTTGGGCCCGGGTGCCATGATTTCAGATCTGAACCGTTTATGTTATCACCATTATATCCATGTTCTAGATCCGGTCTTGCAAGTTATAGTCACCTACTACGTGTTATAATCCGGCAACCCCGGAGTGCCAATAGTCGGGACCACTTCCGGTGATGACTGTAGTTTGAGGAGTTCATGTATTCACCGTGTGTTAATGTTTTGTTCCGGTTCTCTATAAAAAGGAGGCCTTAATATCCCTTAGTTTCCAATAGGACCCCGCTGCCACGGGAGGGTAGGACAAAAGAGGTCATGCAAGTTCTTTCCATAAGCACGTATGACTATTTACGGAATACATGCCTACATTATATTGACGAACTGGAGCTAGTGCCGTATCGCCCTAGGTTATAACTGTCTCATGAGGAATATCGTCCAACAAGTCACCGATCCAATGCCTACGAATTTATCTTATATTGTTCTTGCTAAGTTACTACTGCTGCTGTTACTGTTGCACTTGCTACAAAATTACTGCTATCATTATTACCGTTACCGTTGCTACTGTTACTATTATCAAAACTATCAAACTACCTTGCTACTGATCACTTTGCTGTATATAATTAATCTCCAGGTGTGGTTGAGTTGACAACTCAGCTGCTAATACCTTCAAATATTCTTTGTCTCCCTTGTGTCGAATCTATAAATTTGGGTTGAATACTCTACCCTCGAAAACTGTTGCGATCCCCTATACTATTGGGTTATCATTAACGACCCGTCTTGTGGTTGGGCCAATCATGGGCCTCCGACACTGTTCAGGCCCAATCTACTTTCTAGACTATTAAAAGCTCATTCTATTTTCTAGCCCAACTTAGGCAACTAGTTTACTCGGCCTGTTAAAGGTCCGAGACTAATAGTTGGTGAGATTACGTCTAGGCCTGCTATTGGCCGGACATGATTGTAGGCCCATGTTTCGGCCCATTTATAGCGATTGGCGGGCCGACCAGTTTTAGTATCGTAATTTTTCTATATAATAAACCAAACATTTAGGCCCATTGCGCTCCGTCAAAGCTTACGACCTTTTCAGGGAGCGACGACAGCATATACAGAAATTAAATTACAACATGATGACGAAGAATATGCCTAGACTATACAACAAACAAATCACTGCATATTACATGCACTGGGCATAAAAGTTCGCCGCTAGCGATAATAAAGTGAACCAGATAGTAGATTACATACACTGGGCATCAAAGGTCGCCACCAGTGCAAATAAAGACGCCGCCTAAAATAATATACAAAACCGACATCACTTCGACAAAGTTGAAGAAAGGTTAGCCCTGCCTGGGAGCTGCAACGCAAGCAACGGAGCAAGCTGATGACTGCACTTGTTTGTCACTTATATTCAACTCTAGCTAGCATCAATGGCGGTTCTTGGCGTCAGTGATATCACCCTGAAAGAGAAAAAACATACAGATAACATGCTTTGCACATATAAGCAACAGTGCTATCGATTCATCCCATTTCTTTGTGGGAAATAAAGAGACCTGTATTAAAATAGAATAAAAGTTGTTCAGAGTTAAGACATGGCAGGAAATGGCATTATGCAGGAGTGGCCAGCTTCACCACACCACTGGAATACATATCAAGAACACAAGCATACATGTAGTGCTAAAGAATGTATTAGCATCGATGGTGAGTGTACTGTCAATTTATCCCATTTCATATTGGTAAATAAAGAGGTACGATTTAAATAACATGAACATAATATGCATTGTTCATAGTTAAGACATAGCGGGATATGACATTGTCCTGGATTGACCACACCACTGGATTACAGATCAACAACAGAAGCATACATGCAGTGCTAAGGAACATCATTTGCTATCTTTAGTTTAATTTACATGGTATGAATAAGGAACTAGGTTGTACAACTAAAAATTGAAATTGAGAAGGAGAAACTTATGTTTATGAAATTCTTCATAATAAACTTTAAACATGCAATTTGATGCAAACGACAAAAATAAACAGCAGCTGCAGTCATTGCTACCCAAATATACACAAGAAAGTTTGAAGGCTCGAGAAGGACAAACTTACGTTAGTAATGAAGACCGGCTCTATAAAGCCCTTTTTCATGTTGATGGGGGGTAAATTCAAGAAGTTTACCACAGACTCTTCTTCATAAGCATTGCCTTTATTCTACATTTTGTTAAGAGTAAATATAGAAGTGATAATATAGGAACAAATGGAGATTATTTAAGCTAAGATGCAGAGTGATGCTACATAATCAACTGGCTATAAATGTAGGTACAACATACATCCAAAAGGTACTGACAAGAGTAATGATGAGCTAAACATCTTCAGTAGCATTGGTTTTATTCAACATTTTGGTAAGAGTAAACATAGATCTGATGTGTACAAAATGGATGTCAAGGGAAAATAAGCTGCAAAGTGATGGTACATGAACAACTAGCTGACAATATAAGTACATTGATAAAGGAGAACAAATACATACAAGAACAATGTAGAGCTA
Source organism: Triticum aestivum (assembly GCF_018294505.1). Taxonomy (NCBI): domain Eukaryota; kingdom Viridiplantae; phylum Streptophyta; class Magnoliopsida; order Poales; family Poaceae; genus Triticum; species Triticum aestivum. Next base: position 454,443,783 of record NC_057814.1, read on the forward strand.
AAATTCTTCATAAGCATTGGGTTTATTCTACATTAATGTAAGCATTAATATAGATTTGATGATTAGGAGAGAACATTGGATATGCCTGTTATCATGCACACTGATGTCACATAATCAACCAGGTATGAATGTAAGTACATTGACACAAGACAACAAGTACTAACAAGAGCAAAGCAGCGAGCAACGTAGTTGCGATATCCTATGTCTTGTGGCGCTTGTTCTATCGCCAATATAAGTGGGGTGCTGTCTGATTTCTGCGGTACCACCATTTATTTCAAGGACTTTGCTACTACTCCTTCAGGTTCTGCAATCACTCTCTTCCTTCTGGATGTTTGATACACAAGAACAACATTTGAATGAAAAAACATGGTATGATGACAAATGGAATGCATATTGATAATGGGTGAGCATGGCAACTTCACATATATGATGAGTAAACTAAGCAGATGGCGGTGCAAAGAAGCAGAATGTCGGGACCCCGATTCCAAGTCACACCGATCTAGCCTGTAACACCTCATATCACTTTGCGGCCTCACGCACGGTACTCCCACGGGTGTCGCCTTACCATGGCCCGGGACCGTTTGCGCCTTTTGGCTCACGTATATGACAATGTCGCTAGCATCCATATGACAGAGAACCCGGGCCGACATGGCTAGTCGTGAACCCAAAGCGGCACTAACGTATGGGTACAGGCATACATGAATCAACATCGAACGTGTCGGTCAGCAGCGTGCGAATCCGGGCTGTAGCACTGGGCTAACAGGACTCCGGAAACCCGGGCTGTAGCAGGCTAGGGAGGACTCCGGATGTCACCGCGTGACATTTCCCCGAAGGGACAGACACAAGAACGATATGAAACACATGCCGACCAGTCAAGTGTCCAGAGCAGTAGTGCTGGGCTAGCAGGACTCCGGTGAACCGGGCTGTAGCGGACTACTATGGCTCAAGGAGGCACTAGACTACATTTCGCCATAAGAGAGGCTGCTAAGGATAGACAACTAGATTGTCGGATCCCACACATACCAAGCATTTCAATCATACACACAATATGCTCGATATGTGCAAATACAACATGGCATCACAACAAGACTCTACGACTCAGAGTATTTATTCATTAGGCTCCGAAGAGCCAGATATTACAAACATGGGTCTCATGACCCAACATTCAGAGCATACAAGTCAAAGCACATGCGGAAGCTTAACATGTCTGAGTATAGACATCTACAAATGAAAAAGGCTAAGAAGCCTGACTATCTACCAGATCCTGCCGAGGGCACAAGATCGTAGCTGAGGTATCAAGCTAAACGTCGAAGTCCACACGGGACTACTAGCGAGACTGACGTCTCTCTGCAAAACATAAAATAAGCAAACGTGAGTACAAATGTACCCAGCAAGACTTACATCAGAACTATCTACATATGCATCGGTATCAACAAAAGGGGTGGTGGAGTTTAACTGCAGCAAGCCAGCTTTGACTCAGTGGCTAACCTGAACTACGACTGCAAGCAACTCTTTTGGGGTGGCGCACACGAGTCCACATATTCACCATATCAATACACCACTATGGATCCGCTCCCGTCTCCCTACGAGAACGCCATCCATAGCACTCACGCTTATCTTGCGCATTTTAGAGTATCCACTTTCACTTGTCTATGAACTGTACAGGCGACCCAGAAGTCCTTTACCGCGGACACGGCTATTCGAATAGATGATGTTAACCCTGCAGGGGTGTACTTCGTCACACACGCTCTCGCCACTTACCACCATGTACACGTCGTGTACCTCGGCAACCTTCAAGCGGAAGCCTGGCGAGGGAGTCGGCCACGACCTGACTAACCACACAAGTCTCTAGTCCAGGTTTATCGCCTATTCGGGTTCCATCCACAAGGAGATCCGGCCGGGGTGTCGCTCACGGCCCCAAACGATGTGAACAGGGTTCCCAAGCCCACCTCGACGGATGGATCTACGCTTGGTACACCGTGCCACGATGCCTAGTCTGTCCCAAGCCCACCTGTACCGGGTACCACTTGGTAGACTACTAACACAACCTACAAACACCAGAAACTAGTTGCAACTCCTGGACAGAGATCGAGGCGGTTAATAAGCCGAGAGGGGTCGAGTTACCGGAACCCAATGTGTGGTAGTAACTGTTCATGGATCACAAACACAGAACTCATTTCCTGAGGACGGTTTCAATGAGACAACCCACCATGTACTCCTACATGGCCTCTCACCGCTACCTTTACCAAATCGTGTTCACACCCTTAGCTCTCACACAGTAGGACATGTTCACCACCTTCCAATTCATTCCCGATGAATCAGACCTGACACAACTCTAAGCAATAGCAGGCATGACAAACAAGCATGAATGAGTAGGCACATCAGGGCTCAAACAACTCCTACTCATGCTAGTGGGTTTCATCTATTTACTGTGGCAATGAAAGGTCATGCAGAGGATAAAGGGGTTCAGCTACCGCAGCAAGTAACAGATGAATCGCTGTTGTCCTAATGCAGTAAAAGAGGGCAGGAGCGAGAGAGTGGGATTGTATCGGAACGAGCAAGGGGGTTTTGCTTGCCTGGCACTTCTGAAGATAGCATTGAGTCTTCATTAGTGTCAACGATCACAACGCCGGAACATCGTCTACCGAGAGGGGACAAAACCGGCAAACAGAGAAGAAACACGATCAATGCAATGCACAATATGATGCATGCTATGACATGGCAATATGAATGTGTTTTGAGCTAATGCAACTAGCAACATATTAAATGGAGTTGGTTTGAACCTTAGGTTCAAATTCAAACTTCATATGTGGAAATTCAAATGTCATTTACATGATTTGTCCTAAACAGCAGCCTTAAATTGTTCTGACATGCATGAAAATGGTACAGATGGATAGATTGGATTTTTCTGATCATTTTTCATATATAAATTATTTCATTCTGAGCTACGGTTGAATTTCTATGAATTTTAGAAGTTTAGGGCATTTTCTGGAATTTCCTGCATAAGAATAATTCCAGTAATTAAATTACTGCGTCAGCACTACGTCAGGATGATGTCAGCAAGTCAACAGTGGCTGGTCCGGGTCAAACCTGACCAGTGGGGTCCACTGGTCAGTGAGACAGACACTAATCCCGCGTTGACTCCGGCTTTGACCCGCTGCGGGGCCCGCTGTCAGTGACTCTAGGGGGGTTAGTTAGGTGCTAATGACGGTGCCACGTCACCAACCACCGGAGTTGGACGCCGGCGACCCAACCCCATGGCGGAGGATCGCCGGAGTTGCTCGGGACGACGCTACAGGGGTCAGCTCGACGCGCTGGAGGCACCAGAGGGATGCCCATCCTCGCGCGTATCCAGGGGATCACGCGGGAGGCTGCGGGGTGGCCGGAGACGATGGCCACGGCAACCATGGCGGTGGTCGGAGCTCGGCTAGATGCGGGCGCGGGGCTGCAACTCGATTCCAAGCGAACGGAGAGCACAAGCAGAAGCTACGGGGCCCTAGGAGCTCGACCAGGTGCTCGGACGCGTCGTTGGCCCTCCGTAATGACGACGGCGACAAGCGCGGCGGCGGCGAGCTTCGGCCGCGGTGGCCAGGGGGCTAGAGGAGGGATTCGACGGCGGGGAGAGAGGGGTTGGGAGCAGGAGCTCACAGGGAGGCGGCGCAGTAGGTCAGTGGGCTCGGGGACGTCCTTGACGGCGCGAATCGACGACGAAGAGCTCGGGTGCCCGAGGTTGAAGACGAGGTTGGTGAGGCCGTTGCAGGGCTGCCGGCGATGCGTGGCTCAGCGGAAAGGACGGGGACGTCACGGTGGAGCTCGGGGGTGCGTCGGAGAGGCTCGGAGATAGCTATGGCCGTGGTGGAGCTCGTCGGCGGCGATGGCTATGTTCGGTTTCGGGAGAGAGAGCGGCAGAGGCGGGGAAGGGCGAGGGAGTGGGAGAGAGGGACCGGGGTGGCGCGTGGCGTCGCCAGGCGCGTCGAGGAGGAAGCGGCAAGCAGGAGGTGGCCGGCGCGTGCATGCGCGCGTCGGGCACACGCCCTCCTGCCTACTGGCAGGAGGTTGAAGACGGTGGCGGCTGCGGTGGGCTGGGCCGCACAGTGCTGGACCAGCACAGGAGCTGGGCCGGCTCTGGTGGGCTGGCTCTGGTGGGCTGCACAGGTAAGCACTTCTCTCTCTCTCTCTCATTTGTTTCGGTTTTTCTATTTTGCTATTATGTTTTGATTTAGTAAAAATACTAAATCACTTCCAAAACTCCTGAAAATATTTGTGGGCACCTTTTGAATTATTTCCAACAGCCCTCAAATCATTTCAGAATAATCTGAGCATTTAGAATAATTATAGCATTTAAATGCCCAAATTCAAATACTTTATGATTTAATCCAATGATCCAAAATATTCTACAAAAATGTTCACTATTTTTGGTTTGGACTCAAAGCCTTGCCAAAATTATCAAACATTGTTGAAGGCATTTTGGGTTCATTGAAAACATTTGAATTTGACCCTAGTTGAGTTCATTTGGTGCTAGGGTTTGTTCATCCCCATTTCAAATTTCAATAAATTTAGACATGATGCAAGCATATCTAGCTAGCCTAAGTGCATGCCAGACTAGGGATGTGACACAGAAGAAACGCTAGATAGCTTACGCAAGTTACGTGCAACCACAAAACCTTGCCAAATTAGAACAGGCACCTTGTAGGGTGAACAGGATATGCCATATGCATTTGACTCCTTGAGCTCAGAATAGTCATTAGGATCATATTCTGAACACGAATCTGTAGGTGCAGAGCGTGTGGGCTTCATTCCATCCAGAATGGAACTCAATGACTTGATGCCATGTTTGTTAGTCATTGCACTGTTCCACGATACTCTTCTGATGTGCGCATTCTCATATTCATTGTGATTTTGTAATATCTGAGAAGCATGCCAACATGAATACTAGCGAGATTATCTTTGTAATGCAGAGGATATTCTAATATATAGGGGCTCCTTGTAAACCCTTGTGTGCTATCACTGGATTTTGATGAGAGAGCCCTTGTGTGCTGTAATTTGGTGCATACAATAATATAATCTGGCACGACTACACAAAAAATAGGCTCCCTGTTGGGAGCTCCAGAAGTAAGGATAGTTGACAGATGATAGGTTCATAATATACTGTATTGAAAGTTTATTGTGAAACTATGACAAGAGAGTGCGCAGAGAAATAGTATTCCAACATGTCTCTATATGTGGCGCACATGCATTTCAAAACTCACGTAGTAACATTAGCTGACCAATTAAATATAAGCTTTGCAAATATGAGTGGCATGTAGTTTCACTTGAAGGATGGAGTGTTGCTATTACGACACAAAGCCACTACGCAGATTGTAGTGTCGATAAAAGGGGGACGCCATAAGCATCATAAATAAATCGGGGAGGTGGAACTGGCTGGAAAATATGGGCAGGGCCGGTCCACATATATACGGGGCCCGGGGCAGGAAGACAACAAGGGGCCCTTTTTTTCTTGACACACATGAACTGGAAATATTTTGTATGTCAAAACTCAACACCAAAGTAAATATTCAGTGGATGGAGTAGCATAGATACATTATCTTTTAAATCTAGAACTAACCCTACAATTTATTTATTGACCAAGAGAACTTCAGGCATTTACTATATATTGCCAGTTGTAGTGATTCCTGGAAGAACTACTCGTGCAGTAAAAAATTGTCAACCGATTTTTTGGGAATTCTACTTGTTCATCTCTACATTTTTTCTCATATTTTCATCACCACTACTAGAGAAATGCTTTTGACATGACATGTCACCATATAAGGTGCGTAAAAGATGTTCAATACAGATCACAAAAGCACCAGGATATCATATGGCAGAATGTGAATTTGTACGTGTGCCACAATAGTCAGCACAGATGAGAAGCCAACACCATAAATTGAATTAACTTCTCCCCTTCTCCTAATCTCCTTAATGCTTTCTCAGAACCGATGAAGAGCAGAAGATTGTAAGATGACCATGCCAGTCAACAGATCTGAAGGAGTTAGAGCCAGAGATGGAGAGCAAAGCTATTTGTAATTGAATCATTAAATTAAGGAGGAGAATTACAGGGAGGATGCAGATCTCTGTCATTGGAAGGATCGATGATGATCCGTTAATTGCTTTCCGCACCCCTAGAATCACCGAAACGGCGGCGTTGTTCATGGATTGTGGATTTAGGTAAAGTTGGGAGGAGAGGAGTCACCGAATACGGAGGAGAACGAGGGACTTGTTTTTTTAGGAGAAGAACGAGGGACTTGTGGATCTAGTGGAAACAGATTTGACTTCTCCGTGAGTTTAATGGGCTTTACACTTGCACGGTTGCACCTTGGGCCCTTTCATGTTTTTTTCTCTAGATTTCTTCGGCCTGAAACAAAAACACACTGCGTTCTACTACCTGGCTCGGGGCCCCTACCTCTTGGGGGCCCAGGGCGGGCGGCCCGCTGCCCCGGCCTATGGGCCGGCCCTGAATATGGGGTTGTATTGCCACTACTAATCGAAAGTCTATCGATCACCTACATGACAGCTCTATTCACCTGAAGGCACATTACTGTTACTATCAGTCTAGTCTCTAAAAGGCCGCACAACTCCCAACATTTCCTGGATATTATGGTATACCAACTCGTTGAAGCAACTTGTAGAAGCGGCAAAATAGACCTATCGATGCAGATGTCCCTGCTCGCCTTCTTGATGAGGAACATACTGTACTTATTAAAGAAGAACAGAAGAGGAACATGTTAAAGAATAGAAGAGGAAGCATATTATGGAGATTCGGTTTCTTTCTATACAATGTTGGTTGCCCACCCATGATGAATCAGAGCATCCAAAGAAATGCAATTCCATGTTGTCTCTCTCTATGTGGCCACAGGCATTTGGAAACTCAAGTGGGAGCATTGGCTGACCAATTAAATGTATGTTTCTTAACTAATATGAATATCATGTCACATTCGTATTGGAACAACTAAGCTTTGGAATTATGATTGGTGTTATATTTAGCTTTAAAGGGTGGACTGCTGCTAGTAGGACACAAAGCACCTACGCAGATCATAGTTTAGATATAATGGGAAAACCCTAAGCATCACGAGTAAAATCAGGAAAGTGGAACTTCTTGGAAATATGTGCTAGTATTGCCGGTATGGCTAGAAAGGCTTCAGATACCAGCTCTCTACAGCTGAAGGCGTAGTACTGTTACTATCAGTCTAACTCTCCAAGGCGGCACAACTCCCATCATTGATTGGATATTACAGCATACCAAAACGAAGAATTGAAAGCGTCCATGACAAGCGACCGAATAGACCTGTACACTACAAATGTCCCTGCTTCTCTTCACTACAAGGAACATATTGTACTACTATTATACTCCCCCTGTTCCTAAATACAAGTATTTGTAGAGATTCCACTATGTATCACATACGGATGTATATAGATACATTTTTTTGACAGAAAGACTGTAAGGGAACCCCTTACAGTATAATTGGTGCAACAAACCCAAATTGCAAGTACCATGCCTTGAACTTGGGTGGGTGGGAAGGCATCAGCCCCTTCCCACCACTAGGCTATGCCTTAGTCTGCATTTTAGAGTGTAGATTCACTCATTTTGCTCCGTATGTAGTCCATGGAGGAATCTCTATAAAGACATATATTTAGGAATAGAGAGAGTACTTATTAAAGAAGAACATAAGAGGAGCATGCTAAAGAAGAGCAAGCAGATTTTGGGTAATAAAATGTTCGTTGCCCACACATGATGAACCAGAATGCATAAAGAATGAAACTCCCTGCTGTCCTTCGATATGTGGCGCACATGCTTTTCGAAAGTAAAGTAGGAACATTAGCTGACCAATTAAACATTCTCTGTTTTAGTGCGTGTCAGCATCATATCAGATTTATATTTGAGCAACTAAGTTTGGAATTATGAGTGGCATGTTGTTTAGCTTGATGGGTTGAGGAGCACTGCTTGCACGTCTCGAAGCACCTAAGATGTTGGTACTGAATATATGGGAATGTCTAGATGCAAGTCGCCCGACTTTCGTCATTTGGGCCAGTCGACCATTTCATGCGGTTGGATGAAGATCCTGCGTCTCCTAACCCTTCTTCTTCCTCGCCTTTATTCTTCCCCTACAGATCACCGCACGGGCCGCCGGCCGAACCACCGCCCCCCGCCCTCCCCTGAACCGCCCACCACCTCCGGTCTTCCGCCGCCCCCGACCATCCCTCTAGCAACCCCACCCCCACCCCCACCCATGTCGACTTTAGCCTCCGGCGAGGCCCCACCATACCCCGACGACCGCCCCCGACAACCACTTTCCCCACCTGAAACCCTAATATAGATAATGGGGAAGCCCTCACGCAAGCCCCTTCCTTCTCGCCGGCGAACTCTAAAAAATGGACTGGCCCCAAACTGAAATTCAGTCGACTGTCATTTTAAGATAATGTGGAATATAAAAGGGGAAAGCCATAAGCATTGCGAGTATAGTTGTGAGCGTGCCATGGCGGATCTGAAGGTGCAAATCAGACAGAGGCAACTTCGCAACCAATGTTTGCTTTCAACTAACAAGTAAGATTCTAAGTGATGGACAAGAAATCACAGTAAAGCAGTGGCGATCTATTTTTTCGCTGAGATAAATAACTTGAGTAGATGCAAAAGAGTACCGCCTCTGGTGTGGTGCCATGTAAGCATCTGCTGAGGCGTTGAGGGTGCTGCGGTAGCGATGGCTGTTGGCGGTGCGTGGAAGCAGATCTAGAAGGTCAAAAGGTGGCGGCGAGGAAAATATCCCGGCGCGGTGGGCGAGACAGTCGTATGAGCGACCTCGGCAATGTGGACGATGACGCACATGAAGCGAGAGGATGCCACGCAAGAATCCTGGTCCAAAGCCGTGGATGAGAGAGGCCGATCTCTTGTAGTGGATGTCGATGTCGGGGTATCAGCTCTGGCATGGTGGAGGAGGACAACGATGGATGGGGTTGTGGACAGAGGAGACTGGGGTGGAGAGGGTGTTTTGGCGCCCACGGAGTACGAATGGGGAAATGGAGAGAGAGAGGTAGGGGGAACCATGTCTTCAGGACATGCTTGTCACAAATGCGAGGAAATTTACAAACTTAGCCCCCGTTTAAAATTTCCTACATCACAACAATATTGGTCGGTTGGGGATAGACGGTAATCTCCCATAAACTGAATATTTGCCGATGGAGATTTTGGCCGAGGAGAGTTTGTTTTGGTGCCCACAGTGTATGAATCCGGTGAGCTGAGAGGCAGAGGCGGTTATGTCACGTTTGAGTGAAATTACAAGCCTACCCCTATCGAAACCTATAGAAATCGAGACGATATGCTTTGCGTCTCAGGGATAGGCATTAATTTCCATCTCGCAGTGATACGTCTCCATCGTATCTACTTTTCCTAACGCTTTTCCTCTTGTTTTGGACTCTAATTTGCATGATTTGAATGAAACTAACCCGGACTAACGTTGTTTTCAGTAGAACTACCATGGTGTCGTTTTTGTGCAGAAATAAAAGTTCTCGGATTGGAACAAAACTTCGCGAGGATTTTTATTCAATAAAAGAGAATTACTCGAGCCAAGAACCACCGAAGGGGGGCACCTGGGTGGGCACAACCCACCAGGGCGCGCCCCCTCCTGGCACGCCCAGGTGGGTTGTCCCCACCCGGTGGCCCCATAGACCTCAACCCTGATACGATAAAATCACATTTTCGGCGAGAAAAATTAGGGAGGAAGAATTATCGCGTTTCATAAGACGGAGCCACCGCCACCTCCTGTTCTTCATCGGGAGGCCTGATCTGGAGTCCGTTTGGGGCATGATACGTCCATTTTGCATCATGTTTTCCTACTGTTATTTATGATGTTTTTATGCATAATAATGCTTTTCGGAGTAATTCTAATGCCTTTTCTCTCATAATATGCAAGGCACACAAAGAGGGAGAATTCCGGTAGCTGGAAATGTGGACCTAGAAAAGCTACGTCAGGCCACCTATTCTGCACAACTACAAACAAGCTGAAACTTCACGAGGATTTTTAAGGAATAAATGAGAAATACTGGAGAAAATAAGTACCGGAGGGGGCCACCCCGGTGAGCACAAGACAACAGGGCGTGCCTGGGCCCCCAGGCGTGCCCTGGTGGGTTGTGCTCATCCAGGCCCACCTCTGGTATATAAGTCATTTTGACCTAGAAAAAAATAAGGAGAGGACTTTCGGAACGGAGCGCCGCCGTCTCGAGGCGGAACTTGGGCAGGAGCACTTTTGCCCTCTAGCGGAGCAATTCCGCCGGGGGAACTTCCCTCCCAGAGGGGGAAATCGTCGTCATCATCATCGCCAACAACTCTCCCATCTTGGGGAGGGCAATCTCCATAAACATCTTCAACAACACCATCTCATCGCAAACCCTGGTTCATCTCTAGTGTTCAATCTTGTTACCGTAACTATAGATTGGTGCTTGTGGGTGACTAGTAGTGTTGATTACATCTTGTAGTTGATTACAATATGGTTTATTCAGTGGAAGATTATATGTTCAGATCCATTATTCTATTTAATACCCCTCTGATCTTGAGCATGATTATCATTTGTGAGTAGTTACTTTTGTTCTTGAGGTCACGGGAGAAATCATGTTGCAAGTAATCATGTAAACTTGGTATGTGTTCGATATTTTGATAGTATGTATTTTGTGATTCCCTTAGTGGTGTCATGTGAACGTCGACTACATGACACTTCACCATATTTGGCCTAAGGGAATGCATTGTGGAGTATTAATTAGATGATGGGTTGCAAGAGTGACAGAAGCTTAAACCCCAGTTTATGCGCTATCCCGTAAGGGACCGATTGGATCCAGAAGTTTAATGCTATGGTTAGAATTTATTCTTAATACTTTTCTCGTAGTTGCGGATGCTCGCGGGAGGGTTAATCATAAGTAGGAGGCTTGTTCAAGTAAGAACAACACCTAAGCACCGATCCACCCACATATCAAATTATCAAAGTAGCGAACACAAATCGAACCAACATGATGAAAATGACTAGATGAAATTCCCGTGCACCCTCAGGAACGCTTTGCTTACTATAAGAGACCATTTTGGCCTGTCCTTTGCCTCAAAAGGATTGGGCTATCTTGCTTCACTTTTTTTACTACTATCGTTACTTGCTCGTTACCAAATATCTTGCTATCAAACTAGCCTTTTACTTACAATTTCAGCACTTGCAGACATTACCTTGTTGAAAACCACTTGTCATTTCCTTCTGCTCCTCGTTGGGTTCGACACTCTTACTTATCGAAAAGAGCTACAATTGACCTCCTATACTTGTGGGTCATCAAGGCTATTTTCTGGCGCCCTTGCCGGGGAGTGAAGCGCCTTTGGTAAGTGGAATTTGGCAAGGAAACATTTATATAGTGTGCTGAAATTTACTGTCACTTGTTACTATGGAAAACAATCCTTTGAGGGGTTTGTCAGGGGTATTTTCACCTCGAATGGAACCACAATTAGCTACCCCTCAACCTACTGCACCTACTGAAAATATTGAATATGAAATTCCTTCGGGTATGATAGAACAACTACTAGCTAATCCTTATGCCGGAGATGGAACCGAACCTCCTGATATGCACTTGATATATGTGGAACAAATTTGTGGATTGTTTAATCTTGTAGGTTTACCCGAAGATGAAATTATGAAGAAGATTTTCCCTTTATCTTTGAAGGGAAAAGCATTGGCATGGTATAGGCTATGCGATGATATTGGATCTTGGAATTGGAATCGATTGAAATTGGAGTTTCACGAAAAAAATTATCCCATGCATCTAGTTCATCATGATCGGAATTACATATATAATTTTTGGCCTCGTGAAGGAGAAAGTATCGCTCTAGCTTGGGGGAGGCTTAAGTCAATGTTATATTCATGCCCCAATCATGAGCTCTCAAGAGAAATTATTATTCAGAATATTTATGCTCGACTTTCTCGTGATGATCAATCCATACTCGATACTTCTTGTACTGGTTCTTTCATGAAGAAGACTATTGAATTCTGGTGGGATCTTTTGGAAAGAATTAAACGCAACTCTGAAGATTGGGAACTCGACGAAGATAAAGAGTCAGGTATTAAGCTTAAGTATGCTTGTGTTAAATCTTTTATGAATACCGATGCTTTCCAAAAGTTTAGCACTAAATATGGACTTGACTCTGAGATAGTAGCCTCCTTTTGTGAATCATTTGCTACTCATGTTGATCTCCCTAAAGAGAAGTGGTTTAAATATCACCCACCTATTAAAGAAGAAATTAAAGAACCGGTACTAGCTAAAGAAGAAACTATACTTTATAATGTTGATCCAGTTGTTCCTACTGCTTATATTGAGAAACCACCTTTCGCTGTTAGGATAAACGAACATGCTAAAGTTTCAACTGTGTTCAACAAACGTTATATTAGAACACCTAAACCTGATGAACAAATTAAAGTAGAACCTAGTATTGCTATGGTTAAGGATCTCTTGGAAGAATATGTAGATGGGCATGTTATTTACTTCTGTGAAGAAGCTGCTAGAATTGCCAAACCTGATAAAAAGGATAAACACAGACCTGTTGTTGGCATGCCTGTTGTCTCAGTTAAAATAGGGGATCACTGTTATCATGGTTTATGTGACATAGGTGCTAGCGTGAGTGCTATTCCCTTTACCTTATATCAAGAAATTATGAATGACATAGCACCCGCAGAGATAGAAGACATAGATGTTACTATTAAACTTGCCAATAGATATACTATATCACCAATTGGGATTGTTAGATATGTTGAAGTCTTGTGTGGGAAAATAAAATACCCTACTGATTTTCTTGTTATTGGTTCCCCACAAGATGAGTTTTGTCCCATTATCTTTGGTAAACCTTTCTTGAACACCGTCAATGCTAATAGATTGTGAGAAACAAACTGTCGGTATTAGTTTTGGTGATGAGTTTAATTTTTCCAAGTTTACTAGAAAGCTTCATGAAAAAGAATTTCCTAGTAAGGATGAAATAATTGGTCTTGCTTCTATTGTTGTGCCTCCTACTGATCCTCTAGAACAATATTTGCTAGACCATGAAAATGATTTACATATGCATGAAAGAAATGAAATAGATGATATTTTCTTTGAACAACGTCCTCTGCTTAAACACAATTTGCCTATTGAAACTCTAGGAGGTCCTCCTCCACCTAAAGGTGATCCTGTGTTTGAATTAAAACAATTGCCAGACACTTTGAAATATGCTTAGCTTGATGAAAAGAAGATATATCCTGTTATTATTAGTGCTAACCTTTCAGAACATGAAGAAGAAGGATTATTGAAAGTTCTAAGGAAGCACCGAGCTGCTATTGGATATACTCTTAATGATTTAAAGGGCATTAGTCCCACTCTATGTCAGCACAAGATTAATATGGGACCTGATGCTAAACCCGTCGTTGATCACCAACGTCGGTTAAATCCAAAGATGAAAGAAGTGGTAGGAACAAAAATATTAAAGCTTCTGGAAGCAGGTATAATCTATCCTATAGCTGATAGTAGATGGGTAAGTCCAGTTCATTGTGTCCCTAAGAAAGGAGGTATTACTATTGTTTCTAATGATAAGAATGAACTTATTCCACAAATAATTGTTACAGGCTATAGAATGGTAATTGGTTTTAGAAAATTAAATAAAGCAACTAGAAAATATCATTACCCTTTGCCTTTTATTGATCAAATGTTAGAAAGATTATCTAAGCACACACACTTTTGCTTCCTTGATGGATACTCTGGTTTTTCACAAATACCTGTTTCTCAACCTGATCAAGAAAAGACCACTTTCACTTGTCCCTTTGGAACTTATGCTTATAGACGTATGCCTTTTGTTTTATGCAATGCACCTGCTACCTTTCAAAGATGTATGACTGCTATATTCTCTGATTTTTGTGAAAAGATTGTTGAAGTTTTCATGGATGACTTCTCTGTTTATGGGAAGTCTTTTGATGATTGTTTAAGCAATCTTGATCGAGTTTTGCAGAGATGTGAGCAAACAAATCTTGTCTTGAATTGGGAGAGGTGCCACTTTATGGTTAATGAAGGTATTGTCTTGGGTCATAAGATTTTTGAAAGAGGTATTGAAGTGGACAAAGCTAAGGTTGATGTAATTGAGAAAATGCCATGTCCTAAAGATATCAAATGTATTCGTAGTTTCCTAGGTCATGCTAGTTTCTATAGGAGATTTATCAAAGACTTTTCTAAAATTTCTAGGCCTCTTACAAACCTTTTGAAAATGGATGTTCCTTTTGTTTTTGATGATGATTGTTTTGAAGCCTTTGAAACACTCAAGAAAGCCTTAATTTCTGCACCTATTGTTCAACCACCTGATTGGAACTTTTCTTTTGAAATTATGTGTGATGCTAGTGATTATGCTGTTGGTGCTGTTCTAGGACAAAGAGTTGATAAGAAACTGAATGTCATTCATTATGCTAGTAAAACTCTAGACAGTGCTCAAAAGAATTATGCTACTACTGAAAAAGAATTGGTAGCAATGGTGTTTGCTTGTGATAAATTTGGATCTTACATTGTTGATTCAAAAGTAATTGTTCACACCGATCATGCTGCTATAAAATATCTTATGGAAAAGAAAGATGCTAAACCTAGACTTATTCGATGGGTTCTCTTGCTACAAGAATTTGATTTACATATCACTGATAGACAAGGAGATGAGAACCCCGTAGCTAATAACTTGTCTAGGCTTGAAAATGTGCTTGATGACCCACTACCTATTGATGATAGTTTTCCTGATGAGCAGCTAGCTACAATAAATGTTGATCATAACACTCCTTGGTATGCTAACTATGCTAATTACATTGTTGCTAAATATTTACCACCTAGTTTCACATACCAACAAAAGAAAAAATTTGTTCTATGATTTAAGACATTACTTTTGGGATGACCCACATCTTTATAAAGAGGGAGTAGATGGTATTATTAGACATTGTGTACCTGAGCATGGACAGGGACAAATCCCACGGAAATGTCACTTCGAAGCATATGGAGGGCATCATGCTGGATATAGAACTGCTCACAAGGTATTGCAGTCTGGGTTTTATTGGCCTACTCTTTTCAAGGATGCCCGTAAGTTCGTCTTATCTTGTGATGAATGTTAAAGGATAGGTAATATCGGTAAGCGTCAAGAAATGCCTATGAATTATTCACTTGGTGTTGAACCATTTAATGTTTGGGGATTTGATTACATGGGACCTTTTCCTTATTCTAATGAGTATACACATATTTTGGTTGCTATTGATTATGTTACTAAGTGGGTAGAAGCTATTCCAACCAGTAGTGTTGATCACAACACCTCTATTAAAATGCTTAAGGAAGTTATTTTCCCAAGGTTTTGAGTCCCTAGATATTTAATGACTGATGGTGGTTCGCACTTTATTCATGGTGCTTTTCGTAAAATGCTTGCCAAGTATGATGTTAACCATAGAATTGCATCACCGTACCATCCTTAGTCTAGTGGTCAAGTTGAATTTAGCAATAGGGAAATAAAATTAATTTTGCAAAAGACTGTCAATAGGTCCCCGAAGAATTGGTCTAAGAAATTAGATGATGATCTTTGGGCTTATAGAACAGCATATAAAAATCCTATGATTATATCTCCTTATAAAATGGTTTATGGAAAGCTAGTCATTTGCCTCATGAATTAGAACATAAAGCATATTGGGCAATCAAAGAACTCAACTATGATTTAAAACTTGCCGGTGAAAAGAGGTTATTTGATATTAGCTCATTAGATGAATGGAGAACCCAAGCTTAGGAAAATGCCAAGTTATTTAAATAAAAAGTTAAAAATGGCATGATAAAAGAATCCAAAAGCGTGAGTTTAAAGTTGGAGAATATGTTCTTTTGTACAACACTTGTTTCAGGTTCTTTGCAGGAAAACTCCTCTCCAAATGGGAAGGATCCTATGTTATCGAGGAGGTTTATCGGTCTGGAGCTATCAAAATAAATAATGTCGAAGGTACTGACCCGAAGGTTGTTAATGGGCAACGAATAAAACATTACATCTCAGGTATGCCCATTAATGTTGAAAGCAATATTATCCAAACTTTGACACCGGACGAACACATAAAAGAGTCCTTCCGAGACACTCCAGAATCGTGAAAATAAGGAGGTACGTGATACGATAAGTAAACGGACTCCAAAATATCCGCAAAAATATTTTTTGTCAGTTTTGGAATATTTAGAAAATTAGGAAAATAAGAAACTTCCAGGAAGCGTACCCTGGTGGGCACAAGACACCAGGGCACGCCTGGCGCCAGGCGCGCCCAGGTGGGTTGTGCCCACCTCGGGTACCTTCCGGACTCCCTTTTTTTCTGTTTGCTTGTTTCTCAAGATAAAAAATCTTTATATACCCCCGAACCTGTTGACCACCGTATCGCGGAGAAATCTTTTGTTTTCTTTTCCTTGCTGTTTTTTGTCATATCCCATCTAGCATGGCCGCTTCAAGCTCCTCAAAGGACAAGTTCTTCAAGAACGTCATCAACCCATATTTGCGGGAGGTGGTGCAGCACCCTCAGGTCATCCAGATGCATGAGGGGGGTGCTTCACCTCCACGATGTGCCAGGTCCTAAGGGGACGGGAACCGTGGAGGCCAGGCTTGAAGCTATGGAGTAGGAGGTCTTCTGGTGCAAGGGGATGGTGGAGCGCGGACTCAATGCCAATCACCTCATGATCATGGACCTTTCTCGTGATCTGAAGGTGGATGGCAAGTCCATGAAGGACATCGTCTTCACCCTCAACGAGCAAATCAACTTCCTCCAAAGCGAGATCTACGATCTCCAAAACCAAGTCCGTGAATATGAGGCGAGGTTTAAAGGTATGAGTTTGGATGCCGGTTGCAAGACCCGTGAAACTCGCTCCTCCTCATCTGATGGTGGACCTCTGCCATGGAAACCCGAGGACAAGATCTCTTCTTCAACACCACCATCATCTTGTTCATCACCAAAACAAAATTGAGTGTCGGGTATGGGCACTCCCCTTGGCTTCCGCCAAGCTTGGGGGAGGTGCCCCGGTATCGTATCATCCTCGCTATCCTTTACCTTTACTTATTTTAGTTCAATCTTTTGCTTTAGATGAATAAAAGTTTAGTTTGATCCTTTCTTTTGGAGAGTTTGCTTAGTGATCTATCCTTGTAATCGTGTGCGAGATATATATAAAAGTTTAGTTGAGTTTTTGCTTTCTTTACTTTCTTGTTGCAATAAAAAGGAAAGGAAATTAATAAAAGGAAAGGAAATTAATCAACAAGATCATATGCTAATCTTATGGTAGGTGATGACACCACATAAGGAAAAGCATAAGTAGAAAATTTTATTAGAGATTGACAAACAAAGAATTAGTCGATGATGCAACTCATGAAAGAATTAATAAGGGAACAAGAGATTCACATATAAATACACTATCCTAGAAATCTTTTGTGATTGTGAGCCCCCATCAAAATATTATATGCCAAAATTGTTGACGCTGGACAAGGAAGACAACTTAACGATTTATGTTTGTTCATATTCACATAGATGTCATATTGTCATAGATCCTTTAATATGTGGTGCTTGCCCCCTATCTTTGCTAGCCAAAAATTCCGTACCAAGTAGAGATACTACTTGTGCATCCAAAAACCCATAAACCCAAATCTTATTTTCAAGAGTCCACCATACCTACCTAGGCATTGAGAAAGATCCCTCAAGTAAGTTGTCATCGGTGCCATAAGGCAATAAAAATTTCTTCTAAAAGTGTGAGATCATTTAGTGTAAGAGAAAATTGAGCGTTGTACGAACTTGTGATGGTGAAGAATAAAAGCGATAGACTGCATAATAAAGGTTGCCATCTCAAGGGGCAATACAATATGATGTTCTATTGCAGTAAGGGGTTGAGCATACAAACAGATAAGCGCATGGCAACCTCTGCTTCCCTCTGCGAAGGGCCTATCTTTTACTTTTATGTATTTACTTTTATGCAAAGACTCAAAGTTTTCTCTCTATTCCTTTTTACTTTTCTCCTTTGGCAAGAATCATGTGGTGAGGAAAGATCTTGGCACATATGTCCAGTTGAATATGGGTAGCATGAGTTATTATGTTTGACATCACCCTTGAGGTGAATACGTTGGGAGGCAAAACTATAAGCCCCTATCTTTCTATGTGTCCGGTTGAAATGTTTTGCTCATGTGTATGCGGTGAGTGTTAGGAATCATAGAAGACTATATGATGGTTGAGTATGTGGACTTGCCTAAAGGCTCCGACACGTGACCCTTCCTGAAAAGATGATGAATTGTAGTTACAAAGTAGACTGAGAACATAGTTTGTTGGTTTCTAATAGAGTTTATGCTTTATACTTCGATAGTGTGATGAATTGTTACTTACTCATGAGAAGTATGTGATAAAAGTTTTATGTTCAAGTTTGTTGCTGTTATAATGATTCACACAATGCTTCTATGTTTGTATTTTGTTTTTATCGACACCTCTCTCTCTAACATTGTGGACATGTTTTTCGATTTTCGCGTGAGGAAAAGCGAGGTCTAAGCTTGGGGGAGTTGATACATCCATTTTGCATCATGTTTTCCTACTGTTATTTATGATGTTTTTATGCATAATAATTCTTTTTGGAGTAATTCTAATGCCTTTTCTCTCATAATACGCAAGGTACACACAAAGAGGGAGAATTCCGGCAGCTGGAAGTCTGGACCTGGAAAAGCTACGTCAGGCCACCTATTCAGCACAACTCCAAACAAGCTGAAACTTCACGAGGATTTTCTATGGAATAAATGAGAAATGCTGGAGCAAATAAGTATTGGAGGGGGCCACCCTGGTGAGCACAAGCCTAGGCGCGCCCTGGTGGGTTGTGCTCATCCAGGCCCACCTCCGGTGCCCATCTTCTGGTATATAAGTCATTTTGACCTAGAAAAAAATAAGGAGAGGACTTTCGAGATGGAGCGTCGCCGTCTCGAGGCGGAACTTGGGCAGGAGCACTTTTGCCCTCCGGTGGAGCGGTTCCGTCGGGGGAACTTCCCTCCTAGAGGGGGAAATCATCGTCATCATCATCACCAACAACTCTCCCATCTTCGGGAGGGCACTCTCCATCAACATCTTTAACAACACCATCTCATCTCAAACCCTAGTTCATCTCTAGTGTTCAATCTTGTTACCGGAACTATAGATTGGTGCTTGTGGGTGACTAGTTGTGTTGATTACATCTTGTAGTTGATTACTACATGGTTTATTCGGTGGAAGATTATGTGTTCAGATCCATTATGCTATTTAATACTCCTCTGATCTTGAGCATGATTATCATTTGTGAGTAGTTACTTTTGTTCTTGAGGTCACAGGAGAAATCATGTTGCAAGTAATCATGTAAACTTGATATGTGTTTGATATTTTGGTAGTATGTATGTTGTGATTCCCTTAGTGGTGTCATGTGAACGTCGACTACATGACACTTGACCATATTTGGGCCTAAGCGAATGCACTGTGGGGTAGTAATTAGATGATGGGTTGTGAGAGTGACAGAAGCTTAAACCCCAGTTTATGCGCTATTCCGTAAGGGACCGATTGGATCCAAAAGTTTAATAATATGGTTAGAATTTATTCTTATGCGGATGCTTGCGGGAGGGTTAATCATAAGTAGGAGGCTTGTTCAAGTAAGAACAGCACATAAGCACCGATCCACCCACATATCAAATTATCAAAGATGCGAACACAAACCGAACCAACATGATGAAACTGACTAGATGAAATTCCCGTGCACCCTCAAGAACACCTTGCTTACTATAAGAGACCGTTTTGGCCTGTCCTTTGCCTCAAAAGGATTGGGCTATCTTGCTGCTCTTTTGTTACTACTATCATTACTTGCTCGTTACAAAATATCTTGCTATCAAACTACTCTGTTACTTATAATTTCAGCACTTGCACACATTAACTTGCTGAAAACCAATTGTCATTTCCTTCTGCTCCTCGTTGGGTTCGACACTCTTACTTATCGAAAAGAGCTACAATTGATCCCCTATACTTGTGGGTCATCAGGGCACCGGAGAGGGGGATCTTTGCTCTTCGTCATCACCAACCCTTCTCCATCGCCAATTCCATGATGCTCCCCACTGGAAGTGAGTAATTCCTTCGCAGGCTCACTGGTCGGTGAGGAGTTGGATGAGACTCACCATGTAATCGAGTTAGTTTTTTAGGGCTTGATCCCTAGTATCCATTATGTTCTGAGATTGATGTTGCTATGAATTTGCCATGCTTAATGCTTGTCACTTTCGGCCCGGGTGCCATTATTTTAGATCTAAACCGTTTATGTTATCACCATTATATCTATGTTCTAGAAATGATCTTGGAAGTTATAGTCACCTATTACGTGTTATGATCGGCAAACCCCGGAGTAACACAAGTCGAGATACTTTCCGGTGATGACCGTAGTTTGAGGAGTTCATGTATTAACTTGTGTTAATGCTTTGTTCCGGTTCTGTATTAAAAGGAGGCCTTAATATCCCTTAGTTTCAAATAGGACCCCGCTGCCACGGGAGGGTAGGACAAAAGATGTCATGCAAGTTCTTTCCATAAGCATGTATGACTATTTACGGAATACATGCCTACATTATATTTATGAAGTGGAGCTAGTGCAGTATTGCCCTAGGTTATGACAGTTATATGATGAATATAATCCAACGAATTCACCGATCCAATGCCTACAAATTTCTCTCATATCGTTCCTGCCAAGTTACTACTGCTATTGTTACTTTTTCTTTCATAGATTTCTTTCATATTGTTCCATCCAAGTTACCTTTTTATTTCATAGATTTCTTTGCCTCTTGCATATCTTCAGGACTGAGATATAAGATACCCCTCTTCTTCAGAGTAGGTTTAGGCAGTGGTTTAGGAAGATTCCAATCATCATAATTTTTCAATATGTTATTCAATAGTTCTTCAGCTTATTCAACAGTTTGTTCCCTGAAAACACAACCATCACAACTATGTAGGAAATCCCTAGAAGCATCGGTTAGTCCATTATATGTTATTCAATATTTATTGAGTCACTTGGGATTATTATCAAATTATCACTATGAAGAATCTGAAGGATGCTAAGACTAAGATTTTTCCCTCCAAGACGAGGGGAGGTAAGGAACTGGCATCTAGCTCTGCACTTGATTCACCTTCTGTTATAAGTAGACTTGCAACACCACCACATGCTATTAATCTTGATATGTCGCAAGTTATTGATGATGCTACTTCTGCTATGAATGATACTCATGATGATGCTAGTACCTTGCTTGATGATAATGTGCCACTAGGTGAATTTCTTGATGAACAACTTGGTAGAACTATAGCTTTTGAGAATGCTGAAACTGATGAAGAGCTTGAAACTGAAAATCTTGAAACACCTATTAGGTCTAGTTCTCCTAGATATGAATTGGCTAAGATACCGGAAGGTTATGTTATGGATGAGGAGATGTAACATCCCAAAATTCTAAATTTTGGAATGTTATATTAAATAAATAGTTTTGATTGTTTGTTTGATTGTGGTATGGTTGCTTGTGTGAAGTTGAGTGAAATTTGAAACTTGTTGAAAGTTAAATTAGAGGGAATAAAATGACTTTCCCAAACTTTCATCTTGCATTTATGATCTCCATGAATTCAGATTCTTTTCAAATACAAAACCCTAGAGAGAAGATGATATGACTTCTTCCATTTAAATAAATGAAAAGGGTTTTGAAAAGATTTGAATTCCATTTGGAAATATTTCAAATACAGAAACTTTATGCAACTCAATGAGTTTCATGAGAGAAGATAAAATGACTTCTTCAAATGTTAAGAAAGAGATTTGGAAGTTTCAAATAATCAAATTTAAAGTCCCTTTGAAGGTATTTTGAAAATCATTTTCAATTTGAAGTTATTTGGTTTTTATTCAAATTATTTTTCTCCAAAAATAAAATATATGGAAATTAGGCTAAAATGATTCCCAACAATAGAATGGAGAGAAATAAATTTGAAATTGTTTTGGTATTTTAAAATATTTTTATTTGTTTTTTAAATGAACCAGTAGCACTGTTTGATTTATTTAAATTTTTGTGGATTTTATTTGATGCTAGAAAAATGTTCATGTTATAGGAAATCTTCTTCTGGAAATTTTGATATATTATAAGCCTACAGTATATTTTATTTTGTATCATTTTATTACATTTTTGTCGTCTGTAAAATTATTTAGAAAAAAAACTTCCACCGCAGTTGTACTGGGCCGGCCGAGCCGAGCCAGGCCCAGCCCAGCCGCCACCGCCTTCCCCGAGTCCGGCCAGGACACGGGAGGAGCCGCCGCCGCCCGGGACTCCGCACCCCGAGGCCGAGCCCCCCTTTATAAGCAGCGCCGACCCCGGCCCCTCTCTCCCCCGCATCACGCCGCTACTCGCTTCTCGCCGCCGCCCGCGCCTTGCCCTGCCGCCGCATGGAGCCGCCACCGCCGGAGCCGCCGCGCCGAACCCCGCCGCGCGAGGCCGAAGCAGCTTTCGCCGCTGTCCGCCGTCTGTCCCGCCGCCGTCGCCGGTTATCGACCCCGGTTCGATCCGGTTTATTTTCGGTTTTCTCGGTTTTCTTTTAAACCCGGTTTTTCTTATTTAATCTGGTTAATTAGCGAACGCTAGCTATTTATCCCTTCGCAGCGAACGAATACGTTTGTTAGGTTTTTGTAGCGAACGTGCGTTTGTTAGCTTTTCTGTCTTGGCCAGGGACCCATCCGTAATTACTTTCCTTACAGATTAGCCCCTAATCTTTAAATCCTCACAACTTTTTGCTCGCTTATCCAAATCCAATGAAACCAATGCCCACTTCTTCGTTATGAACCCTCTATCCAGATAACCAACTTGAGCATGTTTTTGAAAAGTTTAAAATTTGAATTAGATCAGATTCAAATTCAAACTTGCTTTGACTATTACTTGAGTTTTATAACTCCGATTTAATGGATTCTTTTTGCAAATTGAAGCTCTTCATCTAAAATTTTCTTTAAGAACTAATCCACATAATTTTAATACTGTTGAAAATTGTTTTCTGTTTGCAAGAGTTATTTTGCTGTTTTCGAAGTTTTCCGAGATCTTTTCTTCGAGTTTTATGCTTGAGTGCTTATGTATGCAATTGCTTGCTTACGATAGATTGATCGGAGTGTGACAAGTAGATCTATCACGAGTTATGAGTGCGACGAATATTCATCAACAGTACAAGGTAGGTTCACACTTTTGATCATATTTTTCATACCCAGTTTTACTTGCATTAGTTTCACCCTCAAAGATTTCATGAGTAGGATTGGGAACTTGGGTTATGCTTTGTAGTTGATGAGGTAGGAACCTATTACCTTTGATCACCCCGGGATTATACATTATGCTCTTATTGCTTAGCCATGCTCGTAGACGTGGATTGGTATGTGAGAATCATGCAAGTTGTGGGAGATAATAACTAAGGGAAACTTAAGGTGGCAACATTAACACACATCTGGGTGGAATGGTTGGGGCACCCTGCAGCACCCAGTGGTTTGCCCGAGCACCTGGAGAACCCGGTGCTTTCCCAAGGGAATCCCGGAGTACCCGGTTGATCACCCTATGGAATGCCACCCAGGCTCAAAGGGATCATAAGATCATTCATGCTAGAAACTTCGTGTGCAGCCACAAGCCATTATTGGCTCTGGCATAGTTGAGTATGTTGTGGGACCTCTTTCAGTGGTAGGCTAGTAGATGTAGGGGAAAGTAGGTGGTACTGTCTACCCAGAGTAAAGAGTTAATGCTTCGGAAAGACTGTGTCTCGATCATCCGGTTCTCAAACATCATGTAGTGCGAGAAATTCAACGGAGGAGATCGAGTCTTGTGGGGAAAAGTGTGCAAACCTCTGCAGAGTGTACAAACTAATCATGATTAGCCGTGTCCCCCGTTATGGACATCTTTGAGTATCTGGTATTTGAATTATTGGTTGATCTCATCACTCTATTTAATGAAATTGTTGGGTCATTAATGATTTTTGGGATTGAGTTGGGGTAAGACCTTCTCAATATGGGTAATTTAACTTGGTAGTAAAATACAATTTATTCCTTTGTTGTAGGAAAAAAATTGGCTTTATGCAAAATTAAACTTAGAGCCTCCACCAGCCAAATATGCATGTAGTGATAGCTATTATTCATCATTGCTGTATGGTGTGAATTTGCCAGTACATTCAATGTACTGACCTATATGGCTGCAATTTCTCATGTTGTAGGAATCTTACGACAAGCAAGTGATACGTTAGGGTTACGATGTCTACACTCAACTTTGCCGTTGGTGTTGTTGGGACTCCACAACTTTGTTGTTACTTCCGCTATATGGATTGAGGTAATAGTATTTACGTTACTTTATACATGTGATTTACCTCTGTTATAAATCCTCGAGTACTGTGTATGTCAGCATACCGATCCAGGGATGACACTTAAGCACAGAGACTTCGACCCATTCGGGTCAAGTCGCTACAAGATGGTATCAGAGCACATGTTGACTGTAGGACGTGACCCTAGAAACTGGCAAGCCCATAGGGAAGATTCTCTCCAAAACTTTTTCTTCAAAAGGATCTCTTACCTCTCTTCTTTTCTGAGCTTTATCAAATATTCCCTTTTAGTTAGACTATACCCCTTTCCCCTTTGACCACGCGAAGATTCGACTGATGAGACCACCCCAAGAAGTACAAGATATCGGACAACTAACACCACTTCGGAATGAAGAGGATTTTACCGTGCATTATAATAATGGAAACTACAATGGTTGAAAACTCCGAAGACTAGGAGAATTTGAAGGCTCTGAAGAATTTGCAGATTTGTATGACCTAGGAAGGCTACCCTTATGGAACTCGTCGGATTATTGAAGCTGCCAATACCCGTGATCAAGGTGTGTTGGAGAAAGACCGGAACATGGAGCGTTAAAAACTCAAAGTTTTTGTCAAGAAAACCCTAATGTAGGAGATATCAAGTATGGGATGATAGCTCATGGCAATGACATGGGCATAAACACGGCTATCCATGATGTTATCGCCCGCCTATGCTATTGTCACCGTGTTGAGTTAAGCATGCATTTCGTCGAAAGAATTGGATGACCAAAGGGCTAATGGAGCATCTATCAGCAAAAGATAAAGTTTTAACCTTAGCTGGTGTATCACCAGGATTTGGAGTATTACATTAAGAAGTTTAGGGTGGATCTTCAGGATGCTGTATTTGACAAGGAAGTATTTCGTGAAGAACTCAGGACCCAGAAGCTGAAAGTAGCCAAGCTGGAGGAGCAAAACCTCGAGATACCGAAGATTCTTCAGGAACTGAAAGGACAGTAGGACCATTGTGTCGGTGTCAAAACCGGCGGATCTCGGGTAGGAGGTCCCGAACTGTGTGTCTAAGTTGGATGGTAACAGGAGGCGGGGGACACAATGTTTACCCAGGTTCGGGCCCTCTCGATGGAGGTAATACCCTACTTCCTACTTGATTGATCTTGATGATATGAGTATTACAAGAGTTGATCTACCACGAGATGCGAGGCGGTTTTGTTGGCACGTCTTGTCGAAGCAGAGATCGTGCTCCCCTTATCACGGGATTCTCATCAATACGGGTGTGGGTAACCCAATCGTGCCTGCTGGTATGACTCCTCGATTTTAGGCAAGTTCCAAACGGCCAAGGCCTGTCCTTTCCTTCTCGCGCTCGATCCTTCCCTTCCCCCACCTCGAATTCCAACACCCAAGGCTCAGGCTAAGCGCTTCGGACCTTCAATCATGTCCGGATCCAACCTTCAAGGCCGGTGGATGGCCTCCTCTGTCACAGAGGAGGACATCAAGAAGCTAAGAGAAGCCACGTATCTGACCGCCGAAATCTCGCACAGGCTGCCTGCTCAAGGGCAGGTCATCCCTACTCCCGAATCCAACGAGAGTGTCGTATTTGTTTCCTACTTCCTCCGAGGGCTAGGCTTTAGTCTTGATCCCTTTGTTATAGGGCTTATGTTCTATTACGGGCTCGATTTCCATGATCTGGCTCCGGATTCCATCCTTCACATCTCGTCATTCATCGTCGTGTGTGAGGCCTTCCTCTGCATCACCCCACACTTCGGCTTATGGCTCAAGACCTTCAATGTGACGCCGAAGATGATCGATGAGCGACACACATAATGTGGAGGTGCCATAATAAGCAAAGGCGCCGATGCTCCATGGCCAAAGGGTTCCTTCCCGGAGATGTCCGACTTATGGCAGCGGGAGTGGTTTTACATCACGGCTCCCCGAAGTACTAAGTGGGCAGCTGCCCCCGCCTTCCATTTGGGCCCCCCGCCGCAACTAGCATCATGGGTCAGCAAGGGGCTGGACTGGGGGCCGGTTAATGACGTGCCGACATTGCAGAGTCGCATCCAAGATCTCCTCAAGAGAGATGTCAGCCTCGTCAAGGTAATCCAAGTCATGCTAGTTCGTCGGGTCCTGCCATGCCAACGTTGTTCTCTCCGTATGTGGGAGTTCAACCCAGAAGGACCGCGAACTATTCAGCAATTCTTCGACATGACGCTCGAAGGGATGTATGGATTGTTCTTCGGATCACGAATAAAGTGTCCGGACACCACCGAGGATGCGGGTTTGAACTGCAATCGTCCAGATACCCATGTAAGTAATTCCGCGGCTGAACACGGTGTCTTTTTATTTATCACAACATCATTCTGAAAAGTCGCTCTTTGACCAGGACTGGATAAAAAGGCGAAGATGATCAGGTGTTCGGCCCCCTTCCCGAAGGCTCACTGGATCCCGTACTAGCCAGGATGCTTGAGCTCGCACCTTATCAAGCGCCATCAGGGGAAGATAGAGGGAGGAATAAAGAAGCCGAAAGCGGGCCTCACGCATTACTCATCCAAACCGGGGGAATTAGCGTCTCCGCGAAGGAGGATAGTCGGGGAGAAGAATATGAAATTCCCTCCCCCCAAGGAAGGAAAAGGACCGCATCTGAAGACTAGGGAACAAGGGTTTCCAAACGAGGGAAAAAACCTTCGCCAGGGGGCCCTGCCCCGGAGGGCATCCTTACTGTACAGTGCCCGCAAGGGAATCAGCCCTCCATCGAGCTGTAAGTGAACAAGAGTACTTTGTAGTAAATATATCCTGCTTCATCTTCGAGGACAATAACCGAGACGTATGTCTTGTAGTTCGGATCGTTGCCCTTCTCGACAGAGTTCGTCTTCGGGGGATCTTCTTCCGGAGATGATGGAGAGCGAAACGCCTCCCCGTGCCTCCCCGCCTCATGAGGCGGACGACCCTGAGGTGTCGTCACGGAGGATTTCTCCTGATCCACCAAGGCCAGAAGGTAACCCTTCGGCCACCCAAAGTCCGGAGTATTCGGCTCCTAAGGAGAACAACAGAAAGAGTCCGGGACTGTCCGGTGCACGATCGGACGCACTGACGGGTCTTCTGGAGCAAGCGGCTATCTCAGAGGCGCATCGTACTTTAATGGGTACGGTGGTTGAGAGGATTTCATCCGCCAAAAGTGGGTTGCATGAATCTTTTATGAACCTGCTAAGAGGCTTTGAGGTACGCAAAGTAATATATATATATATATATTAACGATACCGCACACGCTAGGTGTGCCCTATGCAGATAGTAGGCCCTGAGACTCTGGTCGCTGTCCAAAGGCAGCAAACAGAGGATCATAGTCCCAGGTAATGACCATGCTGCTTTCATGTGCAGGCGGCTGAGGGTCCGGTGGCTGGCCGGACTGGTGAGTTTGACGAACTGAGGCGGCAACTTGATGCGGCAGATGCCGACATCGTGCTTGTAAACAAGCGGCTTGACGAGGCACAGGGTATGTATTCTCCGGTGGTCAGCAGATATTAAGAGGAGCATGATGCTAATATTTGTAATATGCTGTGACTGCGGATGGAGCTGCCACCGTGGAGACCCTCTGGGCGGAGCTTGCCCGGGCCAAGGAACAAGCCAGGAGAAGCGATGCAGCCGCCCTAAAGGCGGCCGAAGAGTTAAGAGCCGAACAAGCTGCTCATTGCCAGAGCGAAGATAAAATGGCCAGGATGGCTGTTGAGCTGAAGGAAGCCGTTGGCCAGTATGAGCTTCTTGAAAAGGAAAGCCAAGCAAAAGCGGCGGACCTGAAGAAAGCCATGGTAGCAGCCAAGGAAACCCGCTCTAAAATCAGAGCGGCGAAGGAGGAGCTTCGTCAAGCCAGAGATATCACGGTTGGGAAGCCCTTTTTGTTGCGAACAAAGTTTGGAGATCCGAAGTACGCCCCTCTGGATCAGTTATGGAGTGCTACAGACGCGTACTCGGACTTGGCAACGAGTGTTGCTGATGCGACTGAGTTTTTCAAAGATAAAAAAGATCACGAAGTGGAAAAGTTATTCTGGTCGCAGTTCAGTGCTCCAACGCGCCCGCTGCTGTTAAATGAACAAATGGCCGAGTGGGCTGAACTCCATAGATTGTCCTGACTTGCCATGAGGTCTGTCGAGGATCATCTTTGGCCGGAAGGACCAAGGCCGAATAGTTATTTTGATTTAGTGCAACGATTCCTTGGTGCTGTGCCGCATATCGACGCTGTAAAGAGGTCGGCGTGCATAGAGGGTGCGCGGATGGCTCTTGCCCGTGTTAAAACATACTGGGCAGGGATGGAGGCCACCGCTATTGCAACCCAGGATCCGGCCGTAGGCCAGGTCTCGGCCGAGCACTATTTTGAAGAAGTCCTAGAAGGTGCTCGTTTAATAGAGGCTCAGTGCTCGAAGAGTTTCATGTTCGAGTGACATGTATCCCAATTGTAAAAACAATGCTATTTGGATTATAAAGGTTATGTTTATACTTTTGCCTGAAAGTATTATGATGCCTCCTGTGCGGCCGTTTTATGTATGTATATAACCCGAAAGTTTGCAGTCGTCGGCTTCAGCCCCCACGCATATAATGCGGGGGTGTTCGGAAAAGCGCGTATTCACACTTGATCCAACGTCTTGGTCCATTAAGGAGGTGATGGCGCGGGGAACAAGGCAATCGGACTATATAGCTTTAACACTTTCACTTAGCCATAGGAGTTTGACGGTGGGGCTACTATATAGCCCTTGGTACTTCCGCGCTTATCCGAATACGGGGCACATACATACATGACCGGGAAAACCGGCCCTTCGTTAATGCGGAGGAATCGCGAAGATTCCGTCGAGTCATCGAGTGGTTGACCAGTCTCGCGCTTTATCATGACAGTCAGTGTTTGGCTTTCTCTACTGAGGTGCTCGTCCAGATGAACCAGGGCACAATCGCAGTAGTTCTCTCGATGCCACCTTAGCCGATAGAGCGGAACGTAAGGTAGCAAAACACGGGAGCCGGGCAAACCCAACTATTGACCAAGACATGATTCAGAGCTGATGCATATAAGGCCAAACTCGCGACGCCGAACACTCCCTAAGGTATTCGGTCTTTACAACGTATACTGGGCTGAGTAACACCCTCGATATTAAGCCCTGAATTTCCAGGTACGTGCATTAGTGTGACGTGACGAAATGTCAATAACGCCATCATCCCTCTCGGTTGTGTTGAGTATCCGGAGGGTGTGAAGCAACAAGAGACAGTAAAAAAGGTTTATGCAGGGTCTTAATCTAAAAAGAAACCTTTGAGCGGGGCCCTGCTGCATGTCTGCGCATGTGTCTCCGTTGTGCCGTATCCTGGAAGGGTGTAGCACGATTATCATCTGTAAAAGAGAAAAACCCAGGTGAAAGTCTTTGTGCGAAAAATTGGTTATTCCTAATAAACCATTTAAAATTCAATCTAAATAAGGTCAAGGCGAACTGTAGTCCTTTTTACATGCGGGAAGCCCCTAGCGCCACCTACGAGGGTATATCCATCCACCCAATCTCAGGTTTATCTGAGCTGTTACAGCTAGGGGTGCGCTGGACTCGTCTAGCCGTTTCAGCAGTCTTGACGACCGATCATTTATTCTGGTGGGAGAGGCCATTCAGTGTTCGGCTGCTAAAGCCGCCACACATTCTTCCGTGTGTAAGGAACGCTCTGTGTTTCCGCTAACTATGATGATGCCACGTGGACCGGGCATCTTAAGCTTAAGATAAGCGTAATGTGGTACTGCATTAAAACAAGCGAAGGCCGTTCTTCCAAGTAGTGCTTGATAGCCACTTCGGAATGGAGCGATGTCGAAGGTTAACTTTGCACTTCGGAAGTTGTCGGGAGAACCGAATACAACCTCTAGTACTAGAGAGCCCGTGCAGCGGGCCTCTGGGCCTGGTATTACTCCTTTAAAGGTAGTATTGCTTTGGCTGATTCTGGTCGGGTCTATCCCCATTTTGCGGACTGTGTCCTGATATATCAGATTAAGACTACTGCCGCCGTCCATAAGGACTCGGGTGAGATGGTATCCGTCAATTATTGGGCCTAGTACCAAGGCAGCCGATCCTCCGTGCCGGGTAGTGGTCAGGTGATCCCTGCGATCAAAAGTGATCAGGCAGGCCGACCAAGGGTTGAATTTGGGGGTGACGGGCTCCACGGTGCATGTGTCTCAGAGTGCGCGTTTGCTCCTCCTCTTCGTTGCGTGAATCATGTTCACTGTTTTGACCTCTGGTGGGAATTTTTTCTGTCCCCAGTGTTTTGGTGGCGAGGCTCATCCTCGTCTTCACTTGGTGTCTCCCTCCCCTTGTGTTCGGCGTTTAGCTTGCCGACCTGCTTGAAGACCCAGCATTCTCTGTTGGTGTGATTTGCAGGTTTGTCGGAGGTGCCGTGAATCTAACATAATCTGTCTAGAATCTTGTTTAGGCTGGACAGTCCATCTCTGCTGCCTTTGAATGGCTTTTTCCGTTGACCAGGTCGAGAGCCCCTAAATCCGGCGTTTACCGCCGTGTTGTCTGGGCTGTCTTCATTGTTTCGACGCTTGCTTTTATTGCGTCGTGGTTTTCCATTGCCATCCCTGACTTCGGATGTGCCTGGGTCGCTGGTGCCGATACGGGCCAGCCAACTATCTTCGCCCGCGCAAAAGCGGGTCATAAGGCTTGTTAGGGCTGCCATTGTCCTCGGTATTTCCTGGCCGAGGTGTCTGGCGAGCCATTCGTCCCGGACACTGTGTTTGAAAGCCGCTAAGGCTTCGGCGTCCGGGCAGTCGACAATTTGATTCTTCTTAGTGAGGAACCTGTTCCAAAGCTTTCGGGCTGACTCTCCGGGCTGTTGAGTTATATGACTTAAATCGTCTGCATCCGGAGGTCGGACATAAGTCCCTTGAAAATTAGCCCTAAAAGCATCCTCAAGCTCTTCCAAACTTCCAATTGAGTTTTCGGGGAGGCTCTTCAGCCAGTGCCGAGCTGGTCCTTTCAACTTGAGGGGCAAGTATTTGATGACGTGGAGATCATCTCCGCGAGCCATGTGGATATGAAGGATAAAGTCCTCAATCCAGACCCCAGGGTCTGTAGTTCTGTCATATGCCTCTATGTTCACGGGTTTGAATCCCTCTGGAAATTCATGATCCAGCACCTCATCGGTGAAGCATAGGGGGTGCGCGACACCCCTGTATTTGGATGTGTCATGGCATTCTAACGGTTGTAGTGTTCGGTTTTTATTCTGTGCCGGAGCACGCTTCCTAGATCCATAGATGGACCTGGTCATAACGGCTTTTTGGTGCAAGTCCTCACGTAAATCGTGTCGTGACTTGTGTGTGACATCGTTAGCCGCCCTATCGCGGCCACGGGGTGGTCGATCCGGCTGACCGGCCGTTTTATTTGTCGGCTGTATAGGCTCTAAAGCCTCGTCGTCGAATTCAGGTAGCAACTTGCGCTTTGGATAGCTCTTTGTGTGGCGACTGCCGCCGTACTTTTCCTCAGTGTCGAGCACTTTGTTCCATCTATTGTTGAGTGTATTTTGCGCGGCCTTAAGCCTTTGCTTCTGCTTCTTTAGACTCCTTGTGGTGGCAATAAGTCTTCCTTGGACGTTCTCTTGCTCCAAGTGCTTTTCCGGGATGATGTGTGCATTTTCGTCCGGACTGTTCTCCTCTCCGGAGACATGTTGATTAGCTTTACCCTCGGCGTCGCCGTGATCGGACAGCGGCTCAGTACTATGTTCGCCGTCCGCTGGTTCATCCTGCTCTATCGCTGGATCCATGTGGTCGTCGTTTCCTTTGGAGTCGACCGGGGTATTATTCTTTCTTGCGCTGTTATCGCTGTTTTTGCCGAGGCGGGGTTTGGAGCGGCGCCTACGCCGTCGCTTTGGTTGCTTCTCGAGGGAACTATCCTTCGCTGCATCCTTCTGTTCCTCATCATTGTTTTCTTTCGGTGTATCCACCATATATATATGGCGTGATGAAGTGGCTGTCCAGCGCCCTGTGGGCGGTGGTTCCTGTTCCTCTCCTGCATCGTCGTCCATACCGTCGATGTCTTCGTAGTCGAAATCGAGCATGTCTGTTAAGTCGTCGACAGTGGCTATTAAGTGGGTGGTGGGTGGGGAACGAATTTCTTCGTCGTCCGCTTCCCACTCGAGCCGGACATAGTTCGGCCAAGGGCCTCCTGACAAGGAGAGAGACCTTAATGAATTTAGCACATCGCCCAAGGGCGAGTGTTGAAAGATATCCGCGGAGGAAAACTCCATGATCGGCGCCCAATCAGATGCGATAGGCACGGACGCAGGTGGTTCGGAGCCCGTGACCGGGGACGAATCCAAGGATCCGGTAACACAGGTCTCGTAGGAGGTGAAATCGGTATTCGGCTCTTTCGCCGCTGAGTGTGCGGCCTCCGTGGCGGGGTCCATCCACCGGTTCTCGGACGGCGTGATCTGCTCCGGATCGAGGGCCGGAGTTGCCACAGGTGTGATCTCTCGAACACTGTCCGGCGGCAGAGCTAAGTCATGCTCGTCGTGACTGTGCGGCACACCCGACCCGGGCTCGAATCCGTCGAAGATCAAGTCTCCGCGGATGTCGGCAGTATAGTTTAAGTTTCCAAACCTGACCTGACGGCCAGGGGCGTAGCTCTCGATCTGCTCCAGATGGCCAAGCGAGTTGGCCCGCAGTGCGAAGCCGCCGAATACGAAGATCTGTCCGGGGGGAAAACCTCACCCTGGATCGCATCGTTGCCGATGATCGAAGGAGCCATCAAGCCTTATGGTGACGTCACAGTGGAACTCTCAATGAAAGCACCAATGTCGGTGTCAAAACCGGCGAATCTCGGGTAGGGGGTCCCGAACTGTGCGTCTAAGGTGGATGGTAACAGGAGGCGGGGGACACAATGTTTACCCAGGTCCGGGCCCTCTCGATGGAGGTAATACCCTACTTCCTGCTTGATTGATCTTGATGATATGAGTATTACAAGAGTTGATCTACCACGAGATCGTAGAGGCTAAACCCTAGAAGCTAGCCTATGATTATGATTATTGTTCTTGTCCTATAGACTAAACCCTCCGGTTTATATAGACACCGGAGGGGGCTAGGATTACACAGAGTCGGTTACAAGGGAGGAGATCTACATATCCGAATTGCCAAGCTTGCCTTCCACGCAAAGGAGAGTCCCATCCGGACACGGGACGAAGTCTTCAATCTTGTATCTTCATAGTCCAACAGTCCAGCCAAAGTATATAGTCCGGCTGTCCGAGGAACCCCTAATCCAGGACTCCCTCACATGGTTCATGCCAAGGATGTTGAAACCCAGAAGTTTGGAATGCAACTCCAAAAATATTAAAGGATGTCATGAGAGACTTCGCGTCAACAGAGATGATCTGGCAAAAGAACCTAACAAGGACAAGCACGATCGGAAGAAGCCATCGGAGATATGAACAAGACTTGAAGAGTTTGGCGACTTTGAAGATTTATTGACCTTTAGAAGACCAAGCCCCTGTTATATACTTATGTTAGATGCGACGATTGTGAGCTGTCGTTTGTTTGATGTTTTTCCGACAGCCACAAAATAAAATCTGTCTTTTCAAAACTATTGTTTGTATTGTGTGTATCCCTCCCTATCTCTCTCATCTCACCCCAAAACCCTTGGAACGAAAAGAGGATGAATGGATATGAACCCATATTTTTTGGACCAATGACTCAATTGGAGACGGACCGATGGATTCAGAACATGGAAGATCACATGAAGAATAACACTATAGCCGGAAAGGATATGACCCAGCATGCTCTTCAGTGTTTTGAAAGAGGTGCTACTACTTGGTGGAGAATGTACCGAACCATCAATGGATGGCAAAGAGTAACCATTTGGGAAGAATTTAAGTTGGCTCTGCTAGTCTCGGCTTGTGTCCCAGAAAATTGAAGCCTTATGGAAAGGATATGAAGAAACCTTGTGCATGCAAGCTCTGTGGAGAAATAGGACACAACCATAAAGAACACCAGGATGAATGCCCTCAATGTGAAGAAAGTCGGCCAGCTGAAGAATGTCCAACTAGGCAGATTACTTGTTTCTTGTGTGAAGGGACTACCCACCACCCTGCTCAGTGTCACATTTACCCCATGGTAAAAAGAACCATCCAGCAGAAGAAAGAAGCAACTAAAGGAGCCCTCATGGAAATTTTAGAAGAACCTGTGATGAAGGAAGAGGTGGAGGATACACCCGAAGAAGACCCAATTAAACCCTGCACCAAGTCATGCTATTCATGTGGAGAAGAATGACACATCTCCCAAAATTATCTAAAGGGGGGTCTAGTAGCATTCCTGACTTAGGAAGTAGATTATGACCCACAGGAAATAGAAGCCCTGATTGGCATGGAAAAGTCTAGGAAGAGAAATAGATTGAATTCCAGGAACAACCCAATTTCTACGAAGAAGGACCTGAGTCATATCACATGTTTCAGGTGCAAAGATTCAGGGCACTACTTCAGCTGTTGCCCAAAAAGGGAGTCGAGGACCCAAGGAGGCTATGTAATCACAAGGAAATATCAAGACTTGTCAGGAGTAATATGTTTTCGTTGTAATGAAGCAGGGCACTTTGACAGAGATTGTCCCAAAGAGAAGAAGGCTTGTGCTAAATAGTTGAGTTTGTAAAAAAAATGCACTAGGTAGTGGGAACACTCTTATATTGAGGTGTTGAGTTGAGGCATGTAATGGAAATGCAGGAGATTGTAATAATTTGCGAATGAATAAAGTTAACATCGTTGGTACTGATTTGGATTTTATGAGTAGTTACTCTATGAAGAAAGCTTTTGACCATTTTCGAGGATATGAGAAATATGGTCTATGGAAGAATTTGTGCAATTCCAAGGGTGGTAGTACCCTGTGAGGACCCTTGACCCTTGGAAAGGATAATGATATTCCACGGAGTGGGTTTGGACGAAATAAGTACGAGTTTTAGCTCGATATGTGGGATACCCCAAGAATATGAAGGGGTGAAGTACAAATGGATATAAAGGAGGTATAATGTTGGTAATATGGAGCAATTGTAACCCTAGGATGAGTTGAAGCTATAAATGTGATGAGATGAGCCCATAACCCACAGGCTCTAGGACCTGCCAAGAAGCAAGCACTCTTGCTGAAGGAAAAACCCTGGAAGAAGATACGACTTTATCAATAGACGATCTTATAGGAGTAACGCAAAACCTGAGAGTTGTGAAGGAACGATAGATGTTGGTTTGGCTTGCAAAATCAATGGATTTATTCGAACTTGGTCCGTCGACAAGAGAAATTCTGCAATGCTTGTGAGGATGACCGAGTGTTAGAATGCGAGATTCGCTAAACCATATACAAGGTAATGATTTGGGTGCGGGATGGATTGATCGCCATACCAACTTACTCTTATTATTCACCTTGCTATATGGGATGGTAAATCCGAGTGACTTACCTATAGTAGAGAGATGGCGATATTAAGCCTAATTTAACCTTAGAATGGTATGACAATTTTTTCCCTTGTATAAGGCAGCTATTGCCAATCGTAGGTCATACGGGGAGAATGAAGCCCAGACCCAATTTCGGCAGGAGAAACCATAAATTGATGACCACCATGAGATATCGATAGTTGTTTAGTATTGGCGCTAGACCCATCAGCTAAGAAGACCTGGTCATAGAAGAACCGTACCAAGATGAAAGGACACAAGAATCGAGGAAAAGGTTATGCCAGTATCGGAAGAGCCCAGAGAAGTAATTATGCTGAAGATCTGAGAAGATCGACACTACCAACAATAAGGATGTACTACCTGAGTTTTGATGGAACCGTAACCATGCTTCTAAGGGTGGTAGCACCCTAGACCCCTGTGACGATCGATGGAATTTCATAAGACCCCGAACCTAACCTATTTCTTGCTAGCCTCTCCGAATCTCGAGGGCGAGATTCATTTTAAGGGTGGTAGGTTTGTAACATCCCAAAATTCTAAATTTTGGAATGTTATATTAAATAAATAGTTTTGATTGTTTGTTTGATTGTGGTATGGTTGCTTGTGTGAAATTGAGTGAAATTTGAAACTTTTTGAAAGTTAAATGAGAGGGAATAAAATGACTTTCCCAAACTTTCATCTTGCAGTTATGATCTCCATGAATTCAAATTCTTTTCAAATACAAAACCCTAGAGAGAAGATGATATGACTTCTTCCATTTAAATAAATGAAAAGGGTTTTGAAAAGATTTGAATTCCATTTGGAAATATTTCCAATTCAGAAACTTTATGCAACTCAATGAGTTTCATGAGAGAAGATAAAATGACTTCTTCAAATGTTAAGAAAGAGAGTTGGAAGTTTCAAATAATCAAATTTATAGTCCCTTTGAAGGTATTTTGAAAATCATTTTCAATTTGAAGTTATTTGGTTTTTATTCAAATTATTTTTCTCCAAAAATAAAATATATGGAAATTAGGGTAAAATGATTCCCTGCAATAGAAAAATGGGGAGAAATAAATTTGAAATTATTTTGGTATTTTAAAATATTTTTATTTGATTTTTAAATGAACCAGTAGCACTGTTTGATTTATTTAAAATTTTGTGGATTTTATTTGACGCTAAATGTTCATGTTATAGAAAATCTTTTTGTGAAAATTTTGATATATTATATGGCTATAGAATATTTTTAATTTATACCGTTTTATTATATTTTTTGTTTGTAAAATTATTTCGAAAAAAAAACTTCCACCGCACGTGTACTGGGCCGGCCCAGCCGTGTCAGGCCGAGCCCAGCCGCCACCGCCTTACCCGAGTCCGGCCAGGACACGGGAGGAGCCGTCGCCGCCTGGTACTCCGCCTCCCGAGGCCGAGCCCCCCCTTTATTAGCAGCACCGACCCCGGCCCCTCTCTCCCCCGCATCATGCCGCTGCTTGCTTCTCGCCGCCGCCCGCGCCTTGCCCCGCCGCTGCATGGAGCCGCCGCTGCCGGAGCTGCCGCGCCTAACCCCGCCCCCCAAGGCCGAAGTAGCCTCCGCCGCCGTCCGCCGTCGCCGGTAACCGACCCCGGTTCGATCCGGTTTATTTTTTGTTTTCTCGGTTTTTCTTTTAAACCCGGTTTTTCTTATGTAATCTGGTTAATTAGCAAACGCTAGCTGTTTATCCCTTCGCAGTGAACGAATCTGTTTGTTAGGTTTTTGTAGCGAACGTGCGTTCGTTAGCATTTCTGTCTAGGCCAGGGACCTATCCGTAATTACTTTCCTTACAGATAAGCCCCTAATCTTTAAACCCTCACAACTTTTTGCTCGCTTATCCAAATCCAACGAAACCAATGCCCACTTCTTTCTTATGAACCCCTCTATCCAGATAACCAACTTGAACATGTTTTTG
The DNA here is from genome assembly GCF_018294505.1 of Triticum aestivum. NCBI lineage: Eukaryota > Viridiplantae > Streptophyta > Magnoliopsida > Poales > Poaceae > Triticum > Triticum aestivum. Next base: position 454,481,488 of record NC_057814.1, read on the forward strand.
AAAAGTTTAAAGTTTGAATTAGATCAGATTCAAATTCAAACTTGCTTTGACTATTACTTGAGTTTTATAACTCCGATTTAATTGATTCTTTTTGCAAATTGAAGCTCTTGATCTAAAATTTCTGTTAAGAACTAATCCACATAATTTTAGTACTGTTGAAAATTGTTTTCTGTTTGCAAGAGTTATTTGCCTGTTTTCGAAGTTTTCCGAGATCTTTTCTTCGAGTTTTATGCTTGAGTGCTTATGTATGCAATTGCTTGCTTACGATGGATTGATCGGAGTGTGACGAGTAGATCTATCACGAGTTATGAGTGTGAAGAATCTTCATCAACAATACAAGGCAAGTTCACACTTTTGATCATATTTTTCATACCCTGTTTTACTTGCATTAGTTTCACCCTCAAGGATTGCATGATTAGGATTGGGAACTTGGGTTATGCTTTTTAGTTGATGAGGTAGGAACCTATTACCTTTGATCACCCCGGGATTATACGTTATGCTCTTATTGCTTAGCCATGCTCGTAGACGTGGATTGGTATGTGAGAATCATGCAAGTTGTGAGAGATAATAACTAAGGGAAACTTAAGGTGGCAACATTAACACACATCTGGGTGGAATGGTTGGGGCACCCTGCAGCACCCAGTGGTTTGCCCGGGCACCTGGAGAACCCAGTGCTTCCCCAAGGGAATCTTGGAGTACCCGTGTGATCACCCTATGGAACGCCACCCAAGCTCAAAGGGATCATAAGATTATTCATGCTAGAAACTTCCGTGTGCAGCCACAAGCCATTATGGGCTCTGGCATAGTTGAGTATGTTGTGTGACCTCTTTAAGTGGTAGGCTAGCAGATGTAGGGGAAAGTAGGTGGTACTGTCTACCCAGAGTAAAGAGTTAATGCTTCAGAAAGACTGTGTCTCGATCATCCGGTTCTCAAACATCATGTTGTGCGAGAAATTCAACGGAGGAGATCGAGTCTCGTGGGGAAAAGTGCGCAAACCTCTGCAGAGTGTACAAACTAATCATGATTAGACGTGTCCTCGGTTATGGACATCTTTGAGTATCTGGTATTTGAATTATTGGTTGATCTCATCACTCCATTTAATGAAATTGTTGGGTTATTAATGATTTCTGGGATTGAGTTGGGGAAAGACCTTCTCAATATGGGTAATTTAACTTGGTAGTAAAATACAATTGATTCCTTTATTGTAGGGAAAAATTGGCTTTATGCAAAATTAAACTTAGAGCCTCCACCAGCCAAATATGCATGTAGTGATAGCTATTATTCATCATTGCTCTATGGTGGGAATTTGCCAATACATTCAATGTACTGACCTATATGGCTGCAACATCTCATGTTGCAGGAATCTTATGACGAGTAAGTGATATGTTAGGGTTACGATGTCTACACTCAACTTTGCCGTTGGTGTTGTTGGGACTCCACAACTTTGTTGTTACTTCCGCTATATGGATTGAGGTAATAGTATTTACGTTACTTTATACATGTGATTTACCTCTGTTATGAATCCTCGAGTACTGTGTGTGTCAGCATACCGATCCTGGGATGACACTTACGCACAGAGACTTCGATCCATTCGGCTCGGGTCGCGGCCAGACTCGGGGAAGGCGGTGGCGGCTGGGCTAGGCCGGCCTAGTGCAGATGCGGTGGAAGTTTTTTTCTAAATAATTTTACAAACAACAAAAATATAATAAAACGATATAAATTAAAAATATACTATAGGCATATAATATATCAAGATTTTAAGAATAAGATTTTCTATAACATGAACATTTTTCTAGCGTCAAATAAAATCCACAAAAATTTAAATAAATCCAACAGTGCTACTGGTTCATTTAAAAATCAAATAAAAATATTTTAAAATACGAAAATAATTTCAAATTTATTTCTCCCCATTTTTCTATTATAGGGAAATATTTTATCCTAATTTCCATATATATTTTTTTGGAGAAAAATAATTTGAATAAAAACCAAATAACTTCAAATTGAAAATGATTTTCAAAATACCTTCAAAGGGACTTTAAACTTGATTATTTGAAACTTCCAACTCTCTTTCTTCACATTTGAAGAAGTCATTTTCTCTTCTCTCTTGAAACTCATTGAGTTGCATAAAGTTTCTGAATTTGAAATATTTCCAAATGGAATTCAAATCTTTTCAAAAGCCTTTTCATTTATTTTAATGGAAGAAGTCATATCATCTTCTCTCTAGGGTTTTGTATTTGAAAAAGAATTTGAATTCATGGAGATCATAAATGCAAGATGAAAGTTTGGGAAAGTCATTTTATTCCCTCTCATTTAACTTTCAAAAAGTTTCAAATTTTACTCAATTTCACACAAGCAACCATACCACAATCAAACAAACAATCAAAACTATTATTTAATATAACATTCCAAAACTTATAATTTGTGGATGTTACATCTCCTCATCCATAACATAACCTTCCGGTATCTTTGGCAATTCATATCTGGGAGAACTAGACCTAATAGGTGTTTCAAAATTTTCAGTTTCAAGCTCTTCATCAGTTTCGACATTATCAAAAGCTTTAGTTCTACCAAGTTGTTCATCAAGAAATTCACCTAGTGGCACATTATCATCAAGCAAGGTACTAGCATCATCATGAGTATCATTCATAGCAGAAGTAGCATCATCAATAACTTGTGACAATCAGGATTAATAGCATGTGGTGGTGTTGCAAGTCTACTTATAACAGAAGGTGAATCAAGCGCAGAGCTATATGCCAGTCCCTAACCTCCCCTCGTCTTGGAGGGAAAATCTTAGTCTTAGCATCCTTCAGATTCTTCATAGTGATAATTTGATAATAATCCCAAGTGACTCAATAAATATTGGATAACATATAATGGACTAACCGATGCTTCTAGGGATTTCCTAGATAGGGAACGAACTGTTGAACAAGCTAAAGATCTATTGAGTAACATATTAAAAAATTATGATGATTGGACTCTTCCTGAACCATCACCTAAACCTACTCCGAAGAAGAGGGGGATCTTATATCTCAGTCCTGAAGATATGCAAGAGGCAAAGAAATCTATGAAAGAAAAAGGTATTAAAGCTGAGGATGTCAAAAATTTATCTCCTATTGAGGAAATACATGGGCTTGAAACACCACCACCACCTCAGGTGGTAGAGGTAAATTATTTAATTAAATTCAGTGACAATGGCAATCCTTATAATATGCATCCTAGTCAATGCCTTTATGAGTTTAATAATTACATTAGAAAGCAAGATCACTTCAATGCAAATGTTATGAAACAATTGAAATACAATTCTGATATGATTGCTTGCTTGAGTGACTTGTTATTTAGAATTAACAATGATGTTAGAGGTGTAGGAAAACATGCCTCTATGGTTCAAACTCAACTAGAACAAGTTGCTAAATCTCAAAGAGAATTGCATGATGAAATGAATAAAAATATCAATGATCATGCTGTTAGAGTAATGACTAGAGGGGGTAGAATGACTCAGGAACCTCTTTACCCTGAGGGACACCCTAAAAAAATTGAACAAGACTCTCAGAGAGATAACACTGTTGCTCCTAGTCCTTCTAAAAAGAAAAAGAAGAAGAAAAATGATAGGACTTTGCATGCCTCTAGTGAACTGAAATAGAAAAACCTCCTGATAATGATAAAGATGTTTCTATTTCTGATGCTGAAACTCAATCTGGTAATGAACACTCACCTTCTGATAATGAAAAGGATAATGATGAGGTTCATGAAGACACTCAAACAAATAAAGAACCAGACAATGATGTTGAACTAGAACCAGCTGTTGATCTTGATAACCCACAACCCAAGAATAAAAGATATGATAAAAGAGACTTTGTTGCTAGAAAACATGGTAAGGAAAGATAACCATGGGTTCAAAAACCCATGCCCTTTCCACCTAAATCAACTAAGAAGAAGGATGATGAAGAAGTTGAACGCTTTGCTGAGATGATTAGGCTAGTCTTTTTGGGTACCCGCTTGACTGATATCTTAAAAACGGCCCCTTTTGCAAAGTACATGAAAGACATCATCACCAACAAGAGAAAAATACCGGAAGCTGAAATATCCACCATGCTTGCTAATTATTCTTTTAAGGATGAAGTACCTAAAAAACTTGAAGATCCGGGAATACCAAGTATACATTGCTCCACCAAAATAAATTATGTGAAAACTTCTTTATGTGATTTAGGAGCTGGTGTTAGTGTTATGCCTTTCTCTTTATATAAAAGACTTGATTTGAATAAACTCACACCTACCGAAATATCTTTGCAAATGGCTGACAAAAATACAGCCATACCTATCGGTATTTGTGAGGATGTGCCCGTTGTTGTTGCAAACGTTACTATCTTAACTGACTTTGTTATACTTGAGATGCCCGAGGACGACAACATGTCGATTATCATTGGTAGACCCTTTATGAATACTGCAGGGGCTGTTATTGATTGCAATAAAAGCAAGGTCACTTTTCATATCAACGGTAATGAGCATGGTGCACTTTCCGAAGAAACAATTCCATGTGAATGGTATTAATGTTATTGAAAAATGTCCGACAATAACTATTGGAAGTTTTCAACTACCTCTACATACTGTCAAGGAGAAATATGAAATGCTTATTGTTGGGGACATTCATATCCCCTTTGAGGTAACTTAGTGTTTTATGAAAGTTCTTCGGTTTCATGCTAATTGAAAGTGGTTGTTAATAAGACTTGATCAACCTTATTAATGGATCATTTTTTAGAGGTATGAAGTTAATGAATTTAGTGAGCACTACCTTCTGTCCTTACATTTTATTTTCTGTTTTTCTTAGTTAAATAAAATAAAATGCCATGTTTTGTCTGTTTTCTGAATTTTCCGTGCAATAAAAAATGACCCAAAAATAAAAGTTCTCACAATGCTCTAAAAAATTCAATTTTTTCTAAATATTTCTAAATTTTTGATACAAATAGCATCAGAGGGGGTGCACCAGGTGGGCACAACCCACCTGGGTGCGCTAGCACCCCCAGGCGTGCCCTGGTGGGTTGTGGTCCCCACATGGCCCCCCTCACTTATCTCTTTAGCCCATGTCACCACCTACCTCCAGAAAAAAATCACCATTGCTCTCTCTCTCGTGTTCTTGTTCTCAAACCCGTGGATTTCGATCTCTTTGCTCGAAGCTCCATTTCTGAAACTGTTTTTTGGGATTGCTACTTGGTATGTGACTCCTCCATTGGTCCAATTAGTTTTTGCTTTAGTGGTTTATATTTTGAATAATTAGTTACTCTTGGTGCTGCTATAGATGAGCTTGCATGTTGAATTGTTAGAGTTCTAAGTAGTTTGAATGCTTAATATGGCCTCTATGCATCCCTATCAGTAGTTGCTTTCAATCTTGTGAAGTTTTGTTGACAAAAAATTTGTGACCCAATTTTTTTTCCAGAAAACTGTACGCAAATATGATGAACCTCTTTGGAAGGAGTTCTTCGAGGAGGAGGTCCTCAGAGGCATCTTCTAGTAGAACCTCCGTTCATCGGTCTTATGTTGAACCAAGTGAAAATTCCATATGAGATGCCGCCACTAAATCATGTTTATGGCCATGCAATGATTTTATGGTGCATGTAGGTATTAAAGAAGAATTTGAGCAATATGTTCACAATGCTGAGCTCGGTTCCTACATTGCAGATAAGTGCAACCAACACCTCAACCTCACTGAATCATTTACCAAAAGAATTTCAATTCCATCCTCGTGAGTCTAGAGTGTCGTTTAAAGTGTATGACTATCCTTTCACTCTATCCTTAGAGACATTTTCTAACTATTGCAAAATTCCATTTTGGAGTTCGCTGGATGAACCACCAAGATCTTAGTATGAGATATTCTGGACTAGGCTTTGCTAAGGTGAAACTAGAGGAGTGACTAGCCTTTCCCTCAATTCAAAACTCTACACTATTTAATGGAAAATGCATTGTAGGCAAACAAGATTGTAGTACACTGTGCTCCTGACTTGAGCCTCATAGGCACCGCTTGCACTGGTGACACAAGTTATAACCTTGGAGCGATTGTTGCACGTAGGTTGCAACACAATGCTGGTAGTGGATATTTTTATGGTTGAATCTATGCCACACATTTAACAAGGGAGCTGGGTGCTTGCCTTATGACCCCATCCTACCCACGCAGTACTTGGACTTTGATGCTATGAAATGTCATAAGATCCTTAGTGGTGAAGCACATAATTTTACATAACCTATTGTTTAATAAAAGGTCCATTGTGGACACCTTTTTTCCTGCGCCGGCTCTCTTTGATGTTCACAGCAAGGGAAGATATTATGTTCTTGAGAGTGAGGCTCGAGCGCATAACATGGAGGTTGTGGCTGCGCGGCGAGCTGAGGCGTCTGCACCTAGAGCCTCCGTGAGCTATCACTCCAACCACTAGCATGCTACTTATGGTCATTACCAAGTTAGGCCAAAAGCCTACGCTTAGGGGAGTACGTATTTCCACCGACATTACATTCATGTTCACACATTTCATTCCAGTTGTCGGTGTTCATACTTTTTCATTGTATCATCCATGTTAGATTTATTTTCTCACTTTCTTCTTGAGTGTTTGAAAAACTTTAAGAAAATCCAAAAAAATATTACTTGTTTCTTTTTGATTTTTCTTTCTAGCTTAGTTAGTTGTAGTATTAAAAAGAAAACCCAAAAAGATTTCCTTGTTCTTCTTTTGCTTGTTGGGAGCTTTCCCGTGTAAATAGTTTTTCTCATTTTTTGCTTTTCTTTTATTTGCTTTCTTCCAGAAAAACCAAAAACTCCAAAAATATTTCAATGTGTTTCTCTGAATTTCTTTTCTGTTTATTGAGTCGTCCCGAGGAGAAGACCATGATCAAAATGTTGAGCGGCTCTCATATGCATTATTGATTGATCTAACCAAGAGTCCATATTACCTTGTCTTCTCCTTTTGAATAAAATGTTTGCAGATTCTAGTTTAGTCCACGGCACACTTGCACTATTATTATTTTCATATCGATCGGTCATGCAAGTGAAAGGCAATAATCATGATATTTGATGAACTGGCTATGGCAGAGAGTAACGGGTATGAATTCAACTTGTTCTATTTTTGTAAATATGTTTAACCTAGTATCCATGGTTGAGCCTGTTATGATTAAACATGTTTGCAATGACAATTAGATATTATAGTTTCTCATGCCATGCTTAAGTAGCTGGGAGTGGATAATGATTTACCTTGGATGTCAACATTGCGTTAAAATGATTGTGATGTAGTATGATGATATAGTATCCTCCTCTGAATGTTTGAGTGGCTTGACTTGGCACATGTTCATGCATGTAGTTGAATCAAAACCAACATAGACTCTTTGATATTTATGTTCATGGTGTTCATATCCTACTCATGCTAGTATCCAATGTTACTTATGCATAATGCATGTTACCGTTTTTGCTCTCTAGCTGGTCGCTTCTCAGCCTAATTGCTTGCCTTCACCTGTACTAAGCGGAATTACTTCTTGTGCATCAAAATCATGAAACCCAAGTTATTCCAGATGAGTCCACCATACCTACCTATATGCGGTATTACCCTGCCGTCCTAAGTAAATTTGCATGTGCCACCTCTAAAAACATCAAATAAATATCCTTTTTTGTGTGCCTGGATTGTTCATAGAGTGACATGAGGTAGTCAGTATCTTCTGTGCTAAGCGGGTTATTCTCATGATGAGTGTTTATTCACTCGTCCTTGAACGAGAGGGGCGGTAATAGGGATTCCCAGTCCCGAATTCAAATTGCAAATAATTAAACAAAACTCCCCCAGGATTGTTGTTGGTATGGACGGTACCCAGGAAAGCATTAGGATGATTAAGACTGTGCATATTACATATCAAGCAAAGCCAGCTTATAGAAACTACGACATATACGTCGAAGAACACAAGGCTAAGAGAAATAGAAAAACCAGCAGAGGGGTGCACTAAGCCAAGGGTTGCTGCCGCAAAACAACCGGCAACAAGATGATATCCTGGGCGCCTGTAGGCACGTTTGACTGATTAGCTTCAGGACTAAATTACAAAAGATTCATCCTACGACATGGTGGGTCCACTTAGTAAATTGAGATCCTACAAATGTACAGGAAATTGTTTGTCTCGCCTATTATTGTTTATTAATCTGACACACTGCTGGATTGCATGGCAAGAACCGTAGCCAAGTAGACAACATGGTTTGACGTAGTTTTTGGCTCGGGGCTTGCCCAGGGCCTAGCCTGGTCCTGTGTTCACTACTGCTGCCATCCACATACCATGTCAAAATAAAAAAATTGATCAAAAGAGGGGGCTCCCTCCGATTTCATTAAAGAAACCATCAAGGACACACAAAACATCCACCATTGCTAGTTAGGTTCTCAATGTCAAAGTAATTGAAAGGTTGTTACTTACCAAAGCTTGTTTTACAGGTTCGGTGCAGCTCCTCTTTAACTTGCGATGTTCCTTGAAGATGTCCCCAGCATCCCGTATTTGGTCTTCATTGCTCCTCTCCATGTTCACATTCGTAGTTTTAAAATCTCAACATGGCAAGAAAAATATAGTAGTACTTACGCATCTTGTGGGAACATTAAAGCACTCATCTGCCATGTTAGCACGCGTGATTTTTAATATCCTACTATGTGGCTGTTCAACTTTGCTAGAACTACATTGTGGTTTCATTCCGAGTGAATAGAACAGGGGGATCACCTCCCTGATATTCTAGAAAACTTTCCATCATTTGCCACACTACTGGTTACAGATGAAGAACCTACCCAAGCACAACACAATACAGAAGTGACACACAATTATAAGATGATATTCTATTGGACAATGCAAGTTATAACCAATTACTTTTACCGGAATAATAGCAGCTAGGAAATTCGAAGGGTAGGTATGAACATAGTCGGAAATGCACATGTAGTGATAAGAGAATCAATATACATATTACCAATCGACGAGGAGTTCGAAGGTCGTGGAGGTGTCTGTGCATCATATTGGGCAACGAGAGTCAGTTCATTGTCGATAACGGTGGTGCTGCTGCGCTTGGCGTCGACTTCCGGGAAGCAGATCCGAGACCGTGGAAGACGACGCTGGGGAAGTGGCCCCGTGTACGATGGCGATGGCGGACCGGCTCCAGTGTGGCATACGACGTCGTCGATGAGGCAAATGCGCTGTGGTGGACGACTGCGCCGATGAAGACGGGGAGAGGCACAAGGTGTTGCGGTGTCGTGGCGAAGTCTATTTTGCGGCTGGGATAGAAAATGGGGAGTAATGAGGTGTACTCTGGGTGCTGGGGGGGTGAACATTAAGTTACCGAAACAGCGCTCGAGCCACAATCATTTGTCGGCCTATTCAACCAAGGGTATGATAGTAACTTTGCATTGCTCGAATCCGAGTTGCGGGAGATCTCGATGGAAACGGGAGATTTTGCTGCCGACCTAAAAATTTGTAACACTGTACTACTCCCTACTCCCCGCCTGGCGTGTGTTCGGTGATTGGGATAAGCAGCTAGGAGTACTCCTAGTACTGCCTCCGTTTTTAATTACTCTGCATATTAGGTTTGACTGAAGTCAGACTTCCTAAAGTTTGACCAGGTTTAGAGATAAAAAGAGACATTTACCATAACAAATCTGTAGATGTGAATGTACATTCAATAATGACTCTAGTGGTATTGATTTTTTATTGTATATGTTAATATTTTTGTTTATAAACTTTGTCAGAGTTTACAAAACTTGACTTTGACCAATGCAAATACGCTAAGTTCAATAAAAACAGAGGGAGTACACATCTGTTTTATTTGTTCGTCGTGGCATTAATTATTTGTTGTAATTGTGAAATAAATATATGAAGCTATTGACTTCAAATGTAATGGTTTATAAATTCAATATTTAGAATCATTGTTGAATTCCAAGATTAATACTAGGTCTATAGTACTTTACAATATGCTCAAACTCACATAATCCAACTCGAATGAAAATCTAAATGCATTTCATAGTTATTAATTTGTTGGATGCAACAAAACCAATGATAACTCTACATGATCCAGTCTAAAGAAATTTTCAGATCACATCCCAATGTTTGAATGAAACATAGAGAGAAGTTTGTGAAGATGGAGCAATGGCGGAGAGAGATGTGTGCGCTCAACACACAAGAAATACACCATGTGGAAGAAAGAGACAGAGGGAGAGAAAGATTGTATATATGTGGGCGAGAGACTAGGAGAGAAACCGAGAGAGAGAGAGAGAGAGAGAGAGAGAGAGAGAGAGGAATATATATGTATACGGAGGAAGAAGTTAGGTCTGTGAGAAAGATGGAGACATGTAATATAAGGAGTGAGATGCATTGGCATCAGATTTTGTACATGCGGAAGAGGTAGAGAGAAAAGGTTTGATGAGAGAAATCAAAAGAACATGGATGATAGGGGAAAGATCTTGTGGGCTGAGGGGTTGATAGTTTTGTGCAGGAGAGAGGGAGGGTGAGAGAGAGAGGGGAAAGGAGTTACTCAGCCGTCGTCACGTCATCCTGCTTCAATGGCCCCGCAGTCTCTAGTGCGGTCTGGTCGCTGTCTTCGTTCTTCCCGATGCCCTTCTTGAAGATCGAGGTGGTGTGCATGTCGGGCTGCAGAGAAGCACAAGCGAGAGTGGTCGCTATATAACCTTGGATGGGGATGGATAGTGTGCTGGAGGGGGGACTGTGTGTCCGTGTCAAATATTGATAGAAATCAAACCTATCACTACTAGGGAAAACCTTATACACAGAACTTTAGCAGTAGCGATTGTTAAAAAAGCGCGCTACCGCTACACAGCAGTAGCGCGCGGAATAACCGTGCTGCAGATACATATATAGCAGTAGCGCGTCCCGTTGTAAAAGCGCTACTACTAAAATTCCCACCACTAAGCCGATAGGCTACACATAGTAGTAGCGCTCTTTTAGAAACAGCGTTGCCGCTAATATTGTTGTAGCAGCGCGTTTATGTGTAAGGCGCTACTGCTAACAAAAATAAAATAAAATGAGAAACAAGTAGAAAAGTAAATGCAAATGAAAGAAATAGAAAGGAGAAAGGAAAAAAATAAAATGTAAACAAAAATAAATGAAAAAAGGGAAAAAAAAAGGAGAAAGGCATAGCAGTAGCGCGTTTCTGAAAACGCGCTGTAGCTAACTTAGCTAAAGCGCGTTTTCAGAAACGCGCTACCGTTATGTTTCACTTAACCAGCGGTTCCCTCCCCCCACACCACTTCTCCCCCAAATCCCTCACCCCACTTCGCCGCTGTCTCCCCAATTCGCCGTCGCCCCACTTCGCTGTCGTCTCCTGCCGGCGTGGACGCCCGCAACCTCACCGTCTCCCCCCGAGGCCGCCCTCATCCTCATCGCCGCCGCCCGAGGCCGCCCTCAGCCTCACCGTCGCCGCCCTCGACCTCACCGCCACCCGAGCCCGCCCAGGATCACAGCTGCCCATGCCCGAGCCCGCCCTCCCGCCCCTGCCTCCGTCGCCGAGCACCTCCCCGCCACCGTCTCTCCCCTCTCTGTAAGCCCCCCACCACTCCTCTCTCTCTCTGCATTTTAGAGCAAAAATTAGTAGAGCAAAAGTTAGTTTATAGCAAAAAAATTAGTTTAGAGCAAAAGTTGTTAAGTAGTAGTTGTTAGAGCAAAATTAGTTTAGAGCAAAAAAATTGGTTTACAGCAAAAGTTAGTTAGGGCAGTAGGGTTTAATTAGGATTTTTCTTTTCATAGATGTTTTTTAGTTAGGGCAGTAGGGTTTTGCAAGGTTAATTAGGTTAGTAGTGCTGCTAGTACTAGTGGTACAGTAGGTTAATTAGGTGAAGTTAAAGGAATAACCTAAATGAATGAAACTAGTAGTTAACTGAATTTTTTTCCTTTCATCATTATAGAGCACTAAAGTTAACTGAATTTTGTTCTATTAGTAGTTGAATGAATTTTCTTCTACACTTAGTTTTTGAATTAGCTTGTGAAATTTGGACATGTATATTTGGACATGTGGTTGCTCGTGTATATTTGGACATGTGTTGTGGTGTCGAAGATGGATATTTGAACACTTTTTCCAGGGAATGAAGCCGAGTGGCCCGTGTTTTGCCGGAATGTTGATTCATTTCGATTCCGGCAAATTTCAAGTTCTCGATTTGTCCACTTTTTAGCAAAAGTCATGCCGAAATATTCCGTGAATTTCGGCATGACTTGTGCTACAAACTAGGACATATCGAGTGCCCGGGATTTGCCGCACCGGGAAGGAGTCAACGTTCCTGCAGAGCATAGGCCGTTTTTATGTTATTATTCATTTTATTAGGTCTAGAATTAATTGACTAGATTTAATCGCAGGAAACATGGCTAGCAACGATGAAGGACAGGGTTCTGGTGACTGTGAAAATGTCTACCTGGCGGCAGAAGAATTTTTGAGGGAAGCCGACGATCAAGAGTTGATGTTGCTGGGTCCACCTGTCACATCGGAGATTGAGACCGACATTGAGACTGGCGCTGAGACTGAGACCGGCGCTGAGACTGAGACCGGCGCCGAGACTAGCAGAGCCGGTATAGAACCGAAAGCAAAGAGGCAACGGCTTCCTAACAAGCTCAGGACTACTAGACTGGTGGTCACGGAGGTGGCCGATGGCAATTTTGAGCCAAACGCGCCCGAGGAAGCGCGCGCTTGCTACAGCAATCAAATAGGCTGCATCATACGGACAACCGCCACCATCAACGATGAGAAACTACATAAGATAGATAATATGAGGCCCTCCCTCCTAAAGAAGCTACACCAGATATTCTTGTTCCCGGGCCGGAATGAAAAGGATTATAAAGATCCAGATAAGGACCCGGCAATGAAGAAGATAAACAAACACGCCATGAACAAGTTAAGCGACGCGTTGGCCGCCTGGAAATCAAGGGTGAAATATCGGATCGTCAAGAAAAAGGAACCCTACTCCGAGATTGTAAAGGATAATCCGACAATCACGGCAGAGCACTTTGAAATATTCAAGGCGGCTTGCGAGGCCGAAGCAACCAAAAAAGTCGAAGTACATGAAGGGGCTTCAACAGAGGAACATTGGGTGCCACCACCTCGGAAGCCGTGGTTACGGCGGGAAGAGGTCAGATGGGCCAAGGAGGACGCGGAAGCCGTGAGTCTAGGCATCCCAGACCCCTTGGCGGAGTTCACCGTCCCGCAGGAGCGTGACGTCCTCAGGGCCCGACACCATTGGGACCCAGTGAAGAAGGTTTTCAAGACGAACGCGGTCACAACGGAGTTCATGAGACCTCTAGTAATTTTAGTTTCTGATCAATTCGACTGCACGTTAGTCATATTTGTAAACGATCCTTGTGCCTTTTGCAGAGAGAGCCGCACACGATTGCGGTTGATAGCGACTCGCCGTGTGAGGCATTGGCGAGGCCCAAGTGGGACACTCCATTCAACTGGGCGTTGAACATATTGAAATGACTCCCGGTGGAGACTCGACCGCCGTATGGACGGTGCACAGTGTCGGAGACGGCTCCACGTGGAAGAAGTACTACCGTGAGACCATGGAGGAGAGAAAGGAAAGACGGAGGTTAACTGAAGAAAACATCGACAAGAAGGTTGAGATTGTGGTTGAGAAGAAATCATCTGAGATAGTCGCAACAGCGGTAGCTGCCGCAAAACAGGTGCTTGTAGATAAGTCTACTACCTTGGTTCCGGCCGTTTTCAATTGGAGCAGGCAAAATCCAGAAAAAAAATGCAGCGGACTTTCCCCTTGCTGACTTCTTGGGGAGCAGCTCGACTAGCGTTGCACCAGCACCTGCAGCTGCTCCCGCACCGGCTCCTGCACCGGCTCCCGCACCGGACGTGCTCGGCGGTGCTTCATCTTTGGCTGAGCTCGACACCCTCATGGTATCTGTCACACTGGGCCCCTTCAATAAATGTATAATCTCATGTTTTCATTGCCTTTCGGATGTCTCACGTCGCAAACTTTTCTTTGCAGGCCGATGAAACCCCGTGCACCATACTGTACACCATCGGCGACCAGAAGGTGGACGTGGGGAAGGCGACGATAATGGAGCCGAAGGAACCATTGTTCCACAGCCGGCCGATCCCCCCGGACGTCTTCAAGGTTTCCGTGGCCAGTGTCATACGGGGCCACGAGAATTTGGCTCCTCTGATACTACTGGCGGTTGACAACGAGACCCCGCGGCGGCTTGGTGATTCTTGCAATGGGTGGGTCCTGTTGTGGCCAAAGAGTCTGCTTTGTCTGGAGGCGGCCGGAGCACACCCACGAGCACGCAGTTAGGTATGAACATCAACACGTCACCTACCCAATTAGCGTCGGCTATCATGCTGGGTGATTGCGGAGGGGGTGAGGAAAAGGCTCCATTAGTCGCTGGTGACGTCGCCCTAGATGAGGATGAGGATGACACTCAACAGTATGTCAATACTGACACCTACTTAGGGTTTGAGCATCATGAGTCGGTGCCTGAATTGCCGTCTCCGGAGGCTGAACGTATTATGGACGACCTTCCGTGTCGGTGTACAAAAGTAGGGCTCTCCTTTTGACCCCTTTACTTGTGCACGGGCAGTCAGAGCCACGCCCGCGGCCACACTTAGCAGGGCAGAGGCAGGAAGCCGGAGAGAAACCGGAGCACCAGACGATCAAGGCAACGACAAGACCAGAAACAATGAAGAGCAAAGGGGCGAGGTGGACTCCCCCGGCAAGGCCCTTGCCGGGGCAGCCTCCGCGGCCCCGGCAAGAGCCTTGCAGGGGCAGCTTTCCCAATGCCAGCAGAGCGAGCCACCCTTGAGCCTAAGAGTTCCAAGTGCTGCCAACAACTACATTGGAACCAAGGCTCAGGAGGCACCTCCATGGTCGCATGCAGATCTTTGTCAAGATCATAAATACACGAGATCAAATGAGGACCAGAAGATGACGACCCTCGACAGGATTCTAGCCGAGGAAATCCACAAGACCCCCAGCAAGATCCTTGCGGGGGACGACCACGACGCCCCGGCAAAACCCTTGCCGAGGACACCAGCGGGGCCGC
Source organism: Triticum aestivum (assembly GCF_018294505.1). Lineage (NCBI taxonomy): Eukaryota > Viridiplantae > Streptophyta > Magnoliopsida > Poales > Poaceae > Triticum > Triticum aestivum. Next base: position 454,496,518 of record NC_057814.1, read on the forward strand.
CGCCAGGCCCACGTCTGCCAAGATGCCGCCGCCGTCCCCATGCAGCTGCTAGCTCAACCAGTTGGTTAGGCACCTGCGTGGCGACGAGCGACTTCTACACCGACCCGGCAAGCACCTGCGTGGTGGATGCAAATCTTCGTGAAGGCTCCACCACCGCACCAGCCCAGCAGCCAGCCAGCGTGGCGCAGCAACGCCTTGTCATCTCGGACGCGCGTGGGAACCAGGCGAGGCGGCGACAGCTGGGACGTGCTTCCTCGCTGTCCCCGATAAAGCAAGAGGGGCACATGGGCAGCGCATTAAATGCGTTTTTCTAATGCCAGAGGATAGACTCATCCACTGTACACCTTTCCACCTCCTGTGTGCCACTGTGGCAACCCCTTTTTCTATAAAAGGAGGCCTGAGGCGACCAGGAGGAGGATTCGGATCTTTTGGGCAAGTTACGCCCCGCAGCTAGCTCAAGAACACAAGAACACTCAAATACATCCACCAAAGCAGGACTAGGGTATTACGCATCTCTGCGGCCCGAACCTGGGTAAACGATCCATGTGCTTCCTGTCAGACCCGCTCTTTGCACAACCCCGCGCCCGCCAACCATAGAAGGGATCCCGGCGATTCCATAGATGTCGATTTCCCCCGACATCTTAGGCGCGCCAGGTAGGGGGCGCAGTTGTGAAAATCCGGTCTCGCAGTTAGCCTAGCAGTTTTTCATCGCCATGGCTCCCAACAAGAAGACGATCACGGTGATCGGCTCGTCCAGAGCCGGACGGTCTGTACCGGTGCGGGGAGCAGCGGGCCAGTCGCGGACAGAACCCGAGGCGCGGCCTGCGAGCACCAACATCGCTCTGGTAGTCAGAGCCTGGCGAGCCGCGTCGTTCGTGCGCAAGACGACGGGCCGCACATCGCCGGACCCGAGGACGGAGCAGGGCCCCCCGCAGGCGGCGCGGGGCCCTCTAGAGGTGGCGCCGTGCCACCTACGGGCGGCGCAGCAACAGCCAGGACGCCTGTGCCGGCGCCCACAACGCGCTCTTCGCAGGGTGTGCGTGACGAGCAGCGCCGCCACGCTGGTGACCCCGGACGCCGCCGTGGGAAGAGTCATGTGCATCACTCGTGGGACGAAGGAGGCCAGCATGCCCGCCGAAGTGCTGGCGAAAATGGCGCACAGCCGCCGGGCCGTGATAGAGCTCCTTCTAATATGGTTAGAAGTCGGAGCGCGTCATGTTCCGCGCAGCTTTCGCCGCCACCCACGCCAGCAGAAGCTTTGGCACGCGCACAGCTGCTCCTCGACTTCCCTCCCGCCGCGGAAAAGCTCGACGAGTGGAGAGCCACCATCCGGAGCCTCGTCGGCGTTGCCAACAAAGATGAGCCGCGACCAGTGGGGCCCTCGGGCCGACGCTCCATCGAGCCACCGCACGCCAGCGGTGGAGGGACCGGGGGCGCTGCGGCGACGGTGCACTCTCCTCCTCCGCGCCAGCCGCCGCAGGTGTCAATCCGTCGTGATGATGCTTGTGATAACATTTCCATAGCGTCGTCCGACCCACGGACCCACCGCGACCACCGCCAATTTCTTCGGGAGCGAGCCCACGAAGACGCTCGAACTACCATCGAGCACCGGCGCGATACACGCCACCAGTCGGATAGGCGGGCGGGGCCCGCTATGGACCACCCAGCATCGGGAGGCTCTAGCGGCCTACCTTACGAGGTGGGTTGCCCGGCCTTTACCCGTGAGCTGCGGCAGTTCCAGTGGCCGTCCCACCGCATGTTCAAGCCCGACGTCAGTGAGAAGTACAATGGCAAGACCCACCTGTCGGAGTTCCTCAGCATCTACACCATCGCGATGCAAGCCGCTGGAGCTCGCGACGACAAGGTGCTAGCCAATTACTTCCCGTTGGCCCTGAAACCCAATGTCATGTCTTGGTTGATGCACTTGCCGGTGGATTCCATTTCTTGTTGGTCGGATCTATGTCATGAGTTCGTTGGTGCCTTCACTGGAGGCCACCAAGCTCATGGCTAGGCGAGCGATTTGCACATCATTCCGCAGAAGGATGGTGAGAACCTGCGCAAGATCAACCTCAAGTTGAACCCTGAGAAGTGTGTATTCGGAATTCCGTCCGGCAAACTTCTCGGGTTCTTTGTGTCACAGTGTGGGATCGAGGCAAACCCAGACAAGATCAAGGCTATCGAGAAAATTGAGGCGCCCAAGCGGATCAAGGATGTGCATCGACTCACTGGCTGTGTTGCCGCCATGAGCAGATTCATCTCCAAGTCTGCCGAGCGCGCACTCCCCTTTTTTAGAATCTTGAAAAAGGCGGGACCAATGGAATGGACCCCAGAGGCCGAAGCAGCACTACAGGATTTGAAGAAATACCTCTCCTCTATACCAATACTGGTTGCGCCCAAACCACAAGAGCCATTGATGTTGTATCTAGCAGCAACGAATCAAGTGGTCAGCGCTGCGCTAGTGGCACAAAGGGAGGTCGATGAAGAGGCAGCGGCAACGGCCGGACTAGCGGATGGCGAGCCAGAGCTCCTCCCGGCAGGGCCTGGCGCCGGCAAGGCAAGGCCCCCGGCGGAGTCTGACACCATCGGGACAGGGCCCGTACAACTAAATGAAGTGGTGCAGAAGAAGAAGATGATGCAACACCCGGTTTACTTTGTCAGCTCCCTCTTGCAGGGGGCTAGGTCAAGGTATTTCGGTGTGCAGAAATTGCTCTTCGGCCTTCTTATGGCCTCGAGGAAGCTGCGTCATTACTTCCAAGCACAGGAAATCGCCGTCGTCACCCGCCTCCCATTGCAACGGATACTGCATAACCCAGACGCAACCGGGAGGATCGTGGAGTGGGCCTTGGAGCTGTCGAGCTTTGGTTTGAAGTTTGAAAGTACTTCGACAATCCAGAGCAGAGTCCTAGCAGAGTTCATTGCGGAGTGGACCCCAACGCCCGACGAAGAGATCCAGGAGACCACTCTCCCCGGCAAGGAAGCAAGTCGCAACTGGATCATGTACTTTGATGGGGCTTTCTCGCTGCAAGGCGCCGGTGCTGGTGTGCTGCTTGTCGCACCCACTGGAGAGCACCTCAAGTATGTAATCCAGATGCACTATCTCAGGGAGATGTCCACAAACAACACTGCTGAATACGAGGGGTTGCTTGCCGGTCTCAGGATCGTGGCAGACCTCGGGATTAAGAAGCTCATCGTCAGGGGTGATTCACAGCTTGTCGTCAGGCAAGTCAAGAAAGATTATCAAAGCCCGTTGATGGAGGCCTACGTAGATGAGGTGAGGAAGCTGGAGGAGCGCTTTGACGGTATACAAGCGGAGCACGTTCCCTGAGTGGAGAACGACATCGCCGATTACCTGTCGAAGCGCGCAGCGTTCAAGCTACCTGTGGAACTAGGTACTTTTGTGCTTCGGTTAACTCAACCATCCATGGAACCATCGACGAAGCAGAACAAGCAGAGGAAATCAGGCCCCGGCAAGTACTTTCCCGCCGAGCCCCCTGGGGCCGCCGGCAAGGATGTTGCTGTGGGTACTGAACCTGCCGAGGGACAACTGGCTCCGGCAAGGCGTCAAGCCCTGGCCGTAGAGACGACCGCTCCCATGGCAGAAGAAATGCCTTTAGTCCTTGCCGTCGAGCCCCAGGCTCCGGCATGGGAGCAGCATACCGTCCGATTCCTCCAAACAGGGGAACGTCCTGAGGAGCAGGAAGAAGCAGAGAAAGTAGCCCGTCGGCCTGCCATGTATCAGTTCGTCGATGACGTCCTGTACAGGAAAAGGCCGAACGGTGTGAAATTGATGTGCATTCCCCGGGAGGAAGGACTGGAGCTGTTGGCAGAGATACATGGAGGCATATGTGGCTCCCACATAGGGTCGAGGGCCCTTGCCGGCAAGGCGTTCCGGCAAGGTTTCTTCTGGCCCACTGCCCTCCAGGATGTAACGGCACTAGTAACCAAGTGTGAAGCGTGTCAGTTCCATTCGAAGAAGCTTCATCAACCAGCTCAAGCCCTTCAAACAATTCCTCTCTCCTGGCCATTTTCGGTCTAGGGGCTCGACATACTGGGCCCTTTCCCTCGCGCTGTCGGGGGCTTTGAGTACTTGTACGTTGCAATCGACAAGTTCACAAAGTGGCCAGAGCTGGAAGCAGTGAGGAAGGTGACCGCACAGTCAGCCGTCAAGTTCTTCAAGGGGCTAGTCTGCCGTTTTGGTGTGCCAAACAGAATCATCACCAACAACGGCACGCAGTTCACAAGCCACACCTTCATGCAATACATCCAAGACCTCGGCAGCAAGGTCTGTTTCGCTTCCGTGGCATACCCACGGAGCAACGGCCAGGCGGAGAGGGAAAATGCTGAAGTACTGCGAGGCCTGAGGACCAAGACTTTTGACAGGCTGCACCAGAGCCGAAGGCGCTGGATTGATGAGTTGCCGGCGGTTCTTTGGTCGATCAGAACGACGCCAAATCGAGCCACCGGCCAGACACCCTTTGCCCTCGTATACGGGGCAGAAGCACTTCTCCCCGCGGAACACACATACGGGTCACCTCCAGTGCTCGTTTATGACGAGCTTGAGCAAGAGCAATTGCGGCAAGATGACGCAACTCTCCTCGAGGAAGATCGTCTTCGGGCGGCTGTGAGAGCAGCGTGCTACCAGCAAGCCTTGCGCCACTATCATAGCCGCAAGGTTCACGCCCGAAGATTTGAGGAAGGCGACCTTGTTCTTCGGCGCGTTTAGTCGACCAAGAATTCCAACAAGTTGACGCCGTAGTGGGAACGCCCTTATTGGGTAATATGAGTCACCAAGCCTGGCGCAGTCCACCTGAGACCGAAGATGCTATTCCAGTGAGCAACTCCTGGAACATCGAGCATCTTCATAAGTTTTACCCATATGGCGTGGTTGCCAGGCCCCCGGGCAAACCACCTTTTGTACAAGCCTTGCCGACGAGGCATGTAACCCTCTGTACAAAGCCAAGCGCAGACCTTGAGCATAAATAAATGAAGCGCTGGCGCCCGAAGTTTTAGCATGCATGCTAGGTTAAGTCTCTCCCTCGGTTAGGGTTGATAATGCTTAGCGGCGACTAACCCCTAGCATAGAGGTCGATTGCGCGCCTCTTTGTTCCTTTCCGTCGTCTTTGGTTCGCAAGGGTACCTGGACGTTTCTGCTGAGCTATTTGGAAGAAAGAGGACAAGCCGGTGTTTCGACCCCGACAAGCCAAGATTGCCGGGGGCTGCAACCACAAGGATCCAACCCCGGCAAGCCAAGGTTGCCGGGGGCTGCAGATCTAGATAAGTCTTTTATCCCCTATTATGCACTTCCGTATGAAGTTGGGACGTATGAAACCTCGTTTTGCTCCTAAACCATCGTGCTCCCCCTTCTCCTGTACCCAGGTCCCTGGGTCGGAGCCGGGTCGTAGTTGCGGTGGCAAGGAAATAAACGAAGGGCCTAACTCTACTTCGCCCTGCCTCCGCCAAGAGCGTGAGGATGGTCGACTAAAGTAAAGGGACGGCAAGGCCTGTTGCCGGGCGACAATGTTTACCTTAAAAATAACAAGGATTCATTCCTTGGCATGGGCCTCGCTCATGCACAAAGAACCCGACAAGCACCCTTTTTCATTGAAAACATCCCATACAGGTACAGTTCATACGCGATAAAAAACATGAGCAAGGGGATTACAAGTCTTAAAATTAACAAGTGCCCGCAGGCTTACAAACTAAAAAGAGATAAGGTGCCCATAATCCCTTTCTTGTCCCTCTCCTCAGAAGGTGGAACAAGATAGTAGGAGGGCAAAAAGAGCGCCTAGGCGAGGTGCGAGGAGCAGAAGGCACCGAGAGAACATCCCGGTGCCAGGAGGGAAGCTGGAAGATGAGGCAGCGGGCCGGCAATACGCGACGAAGGCATCTGTGCCCACGTACTCCGACTTGACGGCCGCCACCTGCCTTCTTCGCCTTCCTCGACCCTCCTACACCAGCCGCCAAAGGAGTCGACAGGGAACGTGCCGATGGAGAGCTTGACGAGGAAGGCCCAGGGCAGGGCGCATGGCCGAAGGAGGGGCGACGCGGTCAGTTAGAGTCGAGGTCGGCATCCCGCCGCTCGACGCCCTCGTCATCGCTGTCGCTGTCCTCCTCGTCACTCCCGCTTGAGGAGGATTCTTCATCGTTGGAGGAGCTCTCCACGCAGCACTTTAGGCGAGTTCCAAGATCTCCAAAGACCTTGACGGAGAGCAGGCTGTTCTCCATTAACTTGAAGTAGAGAACGAGCCTGCCGTCAGGCTGTGGACACGAGCAAACGTCTTCCATCCGCGATGGAGGAACATGACGTGGGGAGCGGACGCCTTGAAGACCACGACCCGAGTCCACTCAGTAAATGAGCCGCGCATCTGCGCCTCCCTCTTTTTATGGGGAAGATGCGAGCCGCCTCTTTACCATGATGTGACGCATGCGCGCGGGAACCGCCCCACGCATGATCCCCACGTCACGCACGACCCTCCACGTCGCGCGTTCAACGCGGGTCGTGGGGTAGCGCAGCGGACGAAAAGTTACTGCGGTAAAATCCGCCCCACCTGCCCGCGCACCGTTCCGGGCCTAGCCCAACAACATGTCGCGCTTATGTGTGGCCCAGGCCCGGGGGCTCCTATCGGTGTACAAAAGTAGGGGCTCTCGTTTTGACCCCTTTACTTGTGCACGGGTAGTCAGAGCCATGCCCGCGGCCACACTTAGCAGGGCACAGGTGGTAAGCCGGAGGGAAACCGGAGCACCAGACGATCAAGGCAACGACAAAACCAGAAACAATGAAGAACAAAGGGGCGATGTGACCTTGTCGGGGCGGCCTCCATGGCCCCGGCAAGAGCCTTGCCGGGGCAGCTTGCCCAACGCCAGCAGAGCGAGCCACCCTTGAGCCTAAGAGTTCCAAGCGCTGCCAACAACTACATTGGAACCAAGGCTCGGGAGGCACCTCCGTGGTGACATGCAGATCTTTGTCAAGATCATAAATACACGAGATCAGATGAGGACCAGAAGACGACGACCCTCGGCGGGATCCTAGCCGAGGAAATCCACAAGACCCCCGGCAAGATCCTTGCCGGGGACGACCAAGACGCCACAGCAAGACCCTTGCCGGGGCCCCAGCAAGACCCTTGCCGAGGACACCAGCGGGGCCACCGCCAGGCCCACGTCTGCCAAGACGCCGCCGCTGTCCCCATGCAGCTGCTAGCTCAAACAGCTGGGCAGGCACCTGCGTGGCGACGAGCGACTTCTACACCGACCCAGCAAGCACCTGCGTTGTGGCATGCAAATCTTCATCAAGGCTCCACCACCGCACCAGCCCAGCAGCCAGCTAGCGTGGCGCAGCAACGCCTCGTCAGCTCGGACGCGCGTCGGAACCAGGTGAGGCGGCGACAGCTGTGACGTGCTTCCTCGCCGTCCCTAGTAAAGCGAGAGGGGCACGTCGGCAGCGCATTAAATGCGTTTGTCTGACGATGCCAGAGGATAGACTCATCCACTGTACACCTTTCCACCTCCTGTGTGCCACTATGGCAACCCCTTTTTCTATAAAAGGAGGCCCGAGGCGACCAGGAGGAGGATTCGGATCTTTTGGGCAAGTTACGCCCCGCAGCTAGCTCAAGAACACAAGAACACTCAAATACATCCACCAAAGCAGGACTAGGGTATTACGCATCTCCGCGGCCCGAACCTGGGTAAACGATCCATGTGCTTCCTGTCAGACACGCTCTTTGCACAACCCCGCGCCCGCCAACCGTAGAAGGGATCCCAGCGATTCCATAGGTGTCAATTTCCCCCGACATTCCGGTAGTAAAGAAGTCTAGGAAGAGGCCGAGGAAAGGAAAAAAAAGCTTCTTCTATGATCAAGCCGCCTCAGCAGCCTCGGGTTCTAGACCGTATAGATATCCCCGGTGCGGCAAAATGGCATATCCCCGGTCAACCAATGGTACCATAAGCAGCGCTAGGGGCCAGATTCAGTGATCTAAGGAGACTTCATGACGATGTGTTGCGGATAGAGAAAGGCCTCATCGCCTCGAAAGATCCAGGATACCCACTCTACGTGGTTAACATTCCGCGGCAATTGTCGTACGTCGACACATTCCCCGCGGAGAAGTTCTTCCTTCGATTCGATTACATATTCGACATGTTTCACGTGAAGAAGCTAGATTTTGCGTTTGTCCGCCTTTATGCCTTGCACATGAACTACCTCCTCGGGGTTGAGCAGATACCTCATATCTGTGTCACTGACACGTACTTCATGCACGAGGGCTTCTTGGGAGTCTGCACAAAGCACCATGAATACGCGAGGGAATACATCGTAAATTTCATGCTCGCCAATAAGGAAAACAAGGCGATTCTCGTGCCTTATCATCCCCTGTAAGTCATCCGCGCGGATATCCTGCCTTTGATATAAATCTTTCATTTGCACGGTGGAGGCTAATTAATTTGAGGTGTACTTATTTTTGCGCAGCGGCGGGCGCGCCGTCCTCATCATCCTCTACCCCCGATACTCCCACGCTCTTTACTTGGACTCGTCGAAGAACATTAACAAAAAGGATTACACCCACATCAAGTCAGCTCTTGACAGTGCTATGTTTTACTACGACGCACGGGGTGAAGAGGTCAAGGACAAGAAGAGAAGGGACGACAGGCTCGCCTTCGGCCATAAGACCGACTTCTGTTGCATCCAGCAATCGAGTGATTCTCTTAATGATGGATTCTATGTCCTACACCACATGCTGGAGTACAGACGGGATCATCAGAACCTTCACATGTCACCTAGATCCGGCGATGCCCATATTCTGCAATGGGCAAAGAACTTAGGAGATATTGAGGATCATCGACTTTGAGCTGAGTTTTATCACATCCAGCGCGAACTTGCCCAAATCATCATCAAGGAGGTCCTCGAAAAAATAGGATGTTCTACGAAGAAGTACAAATGTCGCGGGAAGACGTCCGAACACGGGTAGCCGCTCAGCGTCTCGACCTGAAGCCTTTCACTAGTCTCGGGGGCTATCTCCCTGACTTGGATGGATGGCACTACATGTTGGAGTGATTGTCGATATATGACAATGTGTCCGTTTAGTCCACACTTTCTTTATAATGAAACTTTGAATTATGCACGACGAAACTTTATTTGTGATGTAATTAAACCGTCCTCCTCGACTAGCGATGATCACTCTAGTTAGGGCATTTTGGGTACGAGCAACTTTGTTATTTATACTTATGATATGTTGCTTCTATTTTTGCCAAGTCTGTCTCTTTCTGTTGCTCAACTACATATGTTGCATATCATCGACTCATGTGACGATGCAGGTGCATAGATCATCGATGGCGAAGAAGTGCTACGCCAGGAGTATATATACGACGAGTGGCCGGAGTGTCAGGCCCAGGTGTACCGTTTTCCGGTTTCCAAGCGACAGGCAATAGTTAGTTTAGGTTCACGCTAATGCAAGAGAGGGATACGAACTCATGTACTGCATAGTTCCGCTCTCACTCAAAGTGATAGCTCTTCTCGCGTATATCATTGTTTAGATGGATGACGATGTAGTTGCAAGTAATCGGTACTTGTATCGCTATTTTCGAGATGATGACGAGAGACCACTTTGTGTTGGATGATGATTATGATGATGACATGGTTTGATGAGACTATTTGTATGTATATGTTATGATTACATTTGTATGTGTATGATATGCTAAAGATTATTGTATAAAGCCTATTCAAATACAAAACAAATATGCAGAAAAAAACAGAAACTAATAAAACTAGCAGTAGCGAGGGGAACAAAGTTAGCAGTAGCACTGCCTTACTAGTAGCGCTTCCTTACCAGTAGCGCTTCCTGCTAAAAAGAGTTGCAGATATTAGCAGCAGCGCTCTGCACTAAAGCGCGCTACTGCTAGCCATGTATAGAAGTAGCATGGGACGACAGGCGCTACTGCTACACGTTAGCTGTAGCGCCTTATCAGTAGCGCGTCGTCCCGCGCTACTGATAGGCAAAATACCCGCGCTACTGCTAGGGTTTTCCCTAGTAGTGTATGGAGAGAATGTGCATGCATAGTCTGCAGGCGAGAGAGGCTAATGGTGAGAGATAGATACATCGTGTGCGTCAATGTTTAAGCAATATAGAGAGATCGTGTGTGGGATACAAAAAGAGGACTATGGGAAGTGTGTTTGCGAGGCAAAGAGACACAGCGAGAGATAAATGTGTGTGCGTGGTACATGGTGTGTATGTGACGGAGAGGTACATGAATGCCAAATAGAGTTTTCATGAAGAGATTGTGTGTGCGAGATAGAGAGCGATGTAGGGGCCTTGAGGCGGGCAGGGGCTGGGTGAGGGTGTCAAAATGTGTGTGTTGATGTATGTGTTATATGCGATTGTGCGAGGGGCGATCGAATCGAGAGATATGGTTGTTGTGTTACGGATGGTCCTCTCTCTCACACACACAAAAAAACACAAATAGAAGACCGTTCTCTCATGTATACACAATATCTCGGCATATCTCCATGTCTCACTCATACATGATCATTTGCACATTCACACCTCTCCATGACTCTATCACACACACACCGTCTCCACATTGCCCTTCCGCTACAACACACATATAGACACACACATGCGTTCTCTTTCCGTTACACACACAAAATCTCTATTAATTTTTTTCAGGGGCACCTAAAACGTCCAAATCCAAATAATCACGAACTAAAGCTAAATTCAAATATAAGGAAATATTGTAGCATGAAGAACTTTTCCAACAAAAAAGTAGAGTAATATTCGGGGATTGTTTTCACACACACACACACACACAAAGGTTCGGTGGATGTCCTTCCAGCGCGACACCATGACGCACCATTTGATCGACCGCGCCACCACGATGCACACGCTTGCACAGAATTCCGTATCGATGTTGTGCTAACTAATGTGGTATATGCGCGGCCGCGATGCACACGCTTACATAGGATTACGTGTACTAGTACGGTGTTCTTTTAAGTTTGACCAACCCTACATAAAACTAAACTAACACTGGTGCAGGATGCTGTTAACGCAACACTACAATCAGAGACCCTTCGACGAAATTGTGTGCGATGCATTAATCGCAAACGGTGATGTAATAAAATCATCAAAAATGATACAAAACATTTGCGATGGCGGAGACATCAAACACGATCCAGATTTTAGTTTCTTGTGCGATGCGTGGCATAGGTTGATCCATACAAACTGTTTGCGATGATCCAGAACAACAGAAACGGGCAGCCACATCAAGGTGTGTGCGATATACAACATAAAGTTTGATCCGATGAACCATTTGCGATGATCGAGTTGAACACAAACAATTCGGCGTAACAAGATGTGTGTGATACTCGGCAAATAGGTCGGTAATCAGAATTGTGTGCGATCATTATAGACAGAGCATACGATTTTTTGTGTGAATTGTGTGCTCGACAGGGCACACAATTCAAGAAACCATCTTGTGGGCGATAATGTAAAAGATCTCTATCGAATACGCATTGCTAACCGTCTGTGATGAGATTGACAGGGGAAACAAAGATAATGAATTAATATGAGCGAAAGGAAACGGATATATATACGGTCTGGTTAATTTAGTCCAGCTTCTTATTGTTGTTGGATGTCCCTGTGACATCGTCTTGGCGAGGACTCTTCTTGCCGCTGACCGTTGGCTTTTCATCGCGGCCGCCGTCGTCATCGTCGTTGCTGTCGTCGTCGTCCTCCTCCTCATTCGACCATTCCTCCTCCTCATCATTGTTGTCCTCTTCTTCTTCCTTCAACGGCTCCTTGTCCATCTGGTTGTCGTCTGACGACTCCGGAGGCGGCATCCCTTCCATGATCCGGATAAAATCGAGGTCTGGGCTTGACGCTGGACTCATCGAAGACGGGCGGGATGATTCCGATGTTGACCTATCATCGGGCGCCAGACTGCTGGCGGAACTGCTGTCCTTGCTTTCGCTCGACATGGCTATGGTACGTATACAAACCACGAGAGAGTGAGATTGCAGAGTATATGCAGGTGCGTCGTGTGGCCGGCCAGGGACGATGAAGATGGTGGACACTTAAGCGGGGTATGGAGAGAAGAGGAATGTCAATTGAAGCGGGGATTGACGTATTATCTAACCGCTGATATAATCAACCACAATTATTTGTACCCAGTCGCTCCAAATTCTTGGGGTTGCGCAGTTTTCAATGTGATAATTACGCACACGCATTGGAGCTTCCAAATATGAAACACGCATTTTTCATACTACTCCCTCAGTACTGGCTACCTAGGTGGGAGCAAAACGAGAGAACTTGATGATTATCTGCTAACCAATACCATTGCGTGAAGAGAATTGACCATTGCATGTTATATTAAGTAGTCTGAAGTCATTGAATGCATACAAGCCCCACGACTCCTATTGGCTGATTTCTTTTTTCAGGACCAAAAACAGGGAATGAGTTTTGGGATTATTTGGTTTTCGTAATGTGACTTATGCACCGGTACGAACGGAGTAGGACAGTTGGCATGGAATACATTGAGCTATTCTTATTGATAAAGACAGGAATAATAAAACAAAACCCCTATTCATCGTAAACATCGCATAGAAGAAGGCTAATGCGACAACCACAACTACACATGCTAGTTCCTTCTAGTCTTTTGCTTTCATCTATTGCCTGTGATTGATTCTTTCTTGCTTCATCGTACCGATTTTACACTCTAGACCAGTCAGTTTCTTCTTCAGCTTTATGTATCTTCTGCGAGCTTGGTGATAACACTCCGAGCCCTGCAATGCCATTCTTCATCCAGCCAGTTAACAAAGGCACAAGTCTCATATCCCTGCCAATGTTAAATAGTATTCAGGATGAGCGGTGGCATTAACTCAACTAAAATGATGAACTTAGCACTAACCTCTAAGGGGCAACTGAGAAACCATCTGCGCATGTCGAATCCCTCTATGCATGCATGTCGAGCGGGAGTGTGTTCGTGCACACAACTCAACTTTTGGTACTTCTCTGTGGCGCAAAAGTCGGAGTCGAACTCATGTTGTCGGAGTCTGGAGTCATACTGGGGGGGTCACTGAGGACGGATTCAACAAGGAGCTACTTTGGACATGCTAAAAAGATTGGGATAGATTGGAACCTGACAGGACGATTCGGATCCGTAGTACACCTGCCTTCTGATAACCTTAGGCAAGTGCTCGGCGGTGACCGCCGTTGTGGCGGTGCTGCCAAGAGCAGCGATACGAGCAGGAGCAGTCGCACCGAAACCATCAGCACCACTCGTCCGCATTCTCCCAATGTCAGCGCCATGCGAGGGAATTTGGAGGCTATCTAGGGATTTGGGGGTATTGGGGAAACTGTGGGGATATGCTAATGCTCAGGAACTAGTTATCGCACTATGTTGTATACGGCACACAGTTTATACATGACGTTTGTGTTAGGCATTACAAATTCACACACGATTTCCGCACCAAACCGTGTGAGAAGACAATGTAGGCGAGACACGGTTGCCGTGACATAACAGTATGTGATGTACTACCCTGTACATATGGGGCTGGAAAAATTGAGTTATAGTAATACTTAGGGTAAACAGCCGCTCTGCGGATACCCATCAAAAAATAAAAATAGCCACTCTGCAGATAGAGATGACGGCGGCGGCGGCGGCCGACGCAGCGGCTACCGGATAAGAGATCAATCCTCGGTCAGTGGGCGGTGGCGGCGTCATAGGAGGTCAACCCTCGGTCTACGGCGGGAGATAGGAGGAGCTCAACCATCGAGGTCGGCAGCGGCCTGATTGGAGCACATCCATCGCGGTCCATGGCGGGATAGTGGAGGTCGTACTTCAGGCAGTAGCCCCACTAAGGTTTGCTCCTCAACCCTGCTATCTCGGCGTGCTACCACATCACGCTTCTCTTTATGCTGAGTGGAGGTCACCGCGCGGCTAATTAATTAAGGTATTCTTTTTGTTGAGTGGCTTAGTTAAGGTATTCAATTCATAAGGATAGCGTTGTAGTACTCTGCGTGTAAATTGACTGGCCATTAATTTTTTTCATCGCATGGGTGGATAACAATATGGAGCACCCTCAGTAATAATGAAAATAAAATCTTGTGATTTTTGCACGCATCTTTGGGCATCCGTTAATCCATGTATTAATGTTGTTGTTTTGTTTTTAATTACCCTTCGCATGGTGCAGATGGAACGATCTGAATGGATGAAGAATCGGAGAATCTTAGATTTTATAAGTGGAGTGACGGAGTTCATCAATTTTGCCGAAAGTACAAAGGAGAGAATTGGTGGTGAGGATTACATCATGTGTCCATGCAGTCGTTGCGCAAAAAGTCGTTACATCAAATAGATCTCCAAGAACATCGAGCAGAACATTGTATTGAAGATCAAAAAGAGAGAAGAAGCCATCTAGCTACTAACTACGGACTTGTAGGTCTGTGGTAAACTACTCATGCATCATCGGAGGGGGAAGGGTGATGATGAAGAACCCCTCCGGTAGAGTGCCGGAAAAGTCCTCTAGATTGGATCTCCTGGTTCTGGAACTTGCGGTGGCGGAAAATATTTTCTCTCGACTCCCCTAGGGGTTCTGGAATATTAGAGTATTTATAGAGCTGATAGTCGATGGAGAAGCCTCCCATGGCCCCCCTACCCACCAGGGTGCGTTAGGTGCCTTTGGTGCGCCCTGGTGCCTAGTGGTCCCCATGGGCCTCCTCCGGTGCACTTCTTTGGCTCCCTGGGTGTCTTCTAGGCAGAAACAATTCTCCAAAATATTTTGTGGCATTTGTACTTCGTTTGGTACTGATATTCCGCGAAGTAAAAAAACAAGAAAAAAATAGCAACTGCTACTGGGCACTATGTCAATAGGTTAGTCCCAAAAATGATATAGTGAATATAAAACATCCAAGATTGATAATATAACAACATGGAATAATTAAGAATTATAGATACGTTGGAGACGTATCAGTACTACATTGGTTCACCAAAATAAGTTATGTACAAACGTGAAAGCTATTTTTTTGTCTCATTAGTAACTTCTTATCTGGTACACTAATCTACAAATTCAAACTTTCAGCAAGCTATGGAGCAAATGATTGAACAGTCACAACCTCCTGCTGCATTGTGTTAGTATCTGTCGGTGTCAAAACCGGCAGACCTCGGGGTAGGGGTCCCGAGCTGTGGGTCTGAGATCGATGGGGAACAAGGGAAGATGAACACGGTGTTTACCCAGGTTCGGGCCCTCTCGAAGAGGTTATACCCTACACCCTGCTTGATTGTATTGGATGTATAGTATGGTTACAGAGTAGATCTACCTCGAGATCAGCATGAGCTAAACCCTAAGGTGATGAGGTGATGAATGTAGCTCTAGCCCTAAAGACTACAACCCTTGGTTTATATAGACACCGGTAGGGTTAGGGTTACCAGAGATAGATTACAATAAGGAGTAAAGAGATTCTCCCTATCCTTGACTCGGAGAGCACACCATGGCTTCATAGATCTCTTGTCGCTATATGGCTTCATCAGTCCGGCCCATATTCAATGGGCCGGTGCCCCGAGGACCCCTTAGTCCGTAACTCCATCAGTAGCCCCCGAACTTGCCTCCAACACCAAGGCTTGTGTCCGGCATCCGCTCACACAATAGTATTCGGATTGCGAGGTGAGTTCTCCAGTGTGCTTCATTCATGTTCGGAGTCAAGTGATATCCGGAATCCGAACCGACCACTTTACTTAGCCACAACGGCAAAAAATTGTTCAAGTGTAAACAGTGCCTTCATCTGACAACTTTTCTCGAAGGGTCACATCCGGCCATAACGTCGAGCGATTAGTATTTCTCGAAGCTCGGCTCGAGGCTGACGCCATGTTTGGCACGTCTCCTCAAGGTGGAGATCATGCCCCGCCTTTCAGGGAATATGATCAATAATTTCGATTCCCCACCCCGCACATACCGTTGCGAGCGTATCGGGAAGTGGAGAAGCCAACGGCATCAAAAAAGGAACTCTTGGTTTATAAATAGCCTATAAAGGGGGAGCTACAACAGTCAGCATCCCACGCCTTCTTCCACCTTCCGCTCACGCGAATCTTCAGAGCTCCAGCGCACCTTTTCTCTGCTTCCATGGCAAATCCCACCCTGTCTACTTCAGCCATGGCCGGATCCGGCCCCAACGGGAAGTGGGATGCCTCCATTGTCACTGATAGCGACATCCTGAAGCTGAAGCAGGACGGCTACTTGTCAGCCGACATCGCCCATCGGGCCCCTGAAGCAGGTCAGATCGTCCCTACGCCCAGGCCAGGTGAAAGGGTCGTATTCCTACCCCATTTCCTTAGGGGCTTGGATTTCCCCTACACCCCTTCGTGAGGGGGTTGATGTTCTTTTACGAGCCAGATTTTCACGATCTATCCCCCAACTCCCTCCTCCACATCTCGTCCTTTATTATCTTCTGCGAGGCTCTCCTCCGGGTCCGACCAAACTTCGGCCTATGGCTAAAGGTGTTCAACGTCAAGCCCAAGGTGGTTGGTGGCGAACATGCGGACTGCAGCGGGGCCATGATCAGCAAACTAACGTGGGTCCCGTGGCCGGAGGGCAAGTTCATTGACATCGTTAAGGTGTGGAAAAAGCAATGGTTCTACATCACCGAGCCAAGGGGAGCCGCCTGGACGACAGCTCCCGCATTCAGATCCGGACCCCTACCAGGCTGGCCTCGTGGACCACCAAAAGCCCGGACTGGGGGTCCGCTGATGACTTGAAGGCGCTGCAGAAGCGTGTCATCGATGTAATGGGGACCGACGCGAAGCTGTTAACATGATCCAGATCATGCTCAAGCGTCGACTCCTCCCCTGTCAGGAGAGGGCCAAGGAAATGTGGGAGTATGACCCCGAAGATCCAGCCATCATGCAACATCTTTTCGGCATGACCCACAAGAAAGTGTGGGGTCTGCTATTCAAACCGCAGAAGGATTGGCAGTCGATGGGGAGGACATCGGCCTCGACGCTGCGACCCCTCTGAAGAAGGTGTGCGGCATTTATCTTAACATGAGTTCGAATATTCGCACCGTATGATTTGATCCGAACCTCTTTACGTGGATTTTGCAGGGCTGGCTCGGCAAGGCCGAGAAGATCAGCGGCCCGGAGCCGCTGCTAGAAGGGCCCCGATTCGAACATCTAGAGAAGCTATTGGTCGTGTTGCCGTACAGGGCGCCCAACAAGAAGGGCAAGAAGATGGAGGTGCCGGAAGCCAGGGAGGGCCTCCATCGCAGGGCTTGTCTGGACAGCCAGTCCGGAGACACTGCGGCCCTATCCGCATAGGAGTGGAGAAGGATGAGGATGAGGAGGAAAGCGCCTCCTCGCACTATAAGAAAAGGGCGGCATCGAGCGATGTCGAGGAGGTTCAACCTTCTTAGGCCCTGAAGAGATAATGCCAGCCTAAGTTGGTCCTGTTCGACAGCTCGGATTCCCACGAGGAGTCTGAAGCATCCGAAAAGGTTCCGGAGAGGGAACCCAGGGTCAAGCCCCATGCGACCAGGTACACATCGTGGCATTTTCAATTGCCTTATTATTTAGTAGTCCCTGGTAGAACGTAGATTGATTGTTTTTTGGTGGTGCAGCCCTCCGCGTGGCCACCCCGCCGAGGAGACCTTGGAGCGGACGTCCCCGCATGCTGAACTGGCGGACAGTGTCCCGCGTTCCGCACCTCCACTAATCCCCGAAGAGGTTGGGGAGGTGTTGTCGCGAAAGAACACTATTCCAAACGAACTCAGGGGAGGAGGTCAACGCCACCATGGCCGAGGCCGACGCCTCGGTCGTTGAAGACCAGGGGATGCAACCCTCCTGGCTAACACGAGGAGGGGATCCGGATCATCCGAACCCCTACAGCATCCGGCTCATGAGCCCCTAGGCCCTCGAGGCAGCCAATTCCTCCTTTCGGTGGGGAAGGTGCTGAGGGCCCGACGCCCGCGCCGAACACCTATATTTGGGCGGCGGTGGGCTGGCCGGATGCGCTAGCGGAGTTGGTGAGCAACTATGCTGTCGTCGATGAGCACCACACTCTTATGGGTGCGGTTGTACAGGGTGTTCGGTCCATTCATTCCGGACTGAACGACGTCGTTCAAGGCCTGCTAACAGGCTTTGAGGTAAGTCAAGTAATGCTCTTATCCTGTAAAGTGGTTGTAATCTTTAGTTTGGGTAGGCCTTGTACATAGCAGCCCCCGAGACTCTGCAAGGACTTCGCAGAAGCTTGCAGAGGATCAAACTTTGTGGGCCGATTAATAATGTCGACGTTTCCTTTGCTGACGCAGGCATCTTCCTTAGCAGACGCGGCACAAAAGGAGATGGACCAGAAGCTCGAACGCTCCAACGGGGAGCTTGACATTGTCAACAAATGGCTTGACGAAGCGCAAGGTAAGCTTTTCGTTAATGTGTGTGATCGCTCGTTGTCGGGTACTTATACGCCTGGACTGTATGTTGATCATTCTATGTGCGGATTTTTCAGCTGCCGCTGCTAAGGTGGAGGGCTTGAAGGAGGCCCTAAAGAAAGCCGAGGCTGAGGCGGCCGCCAAGAAATTGGCCACAGAAAAGGCGATGGCCGAGCTTGAGGAAGCCAAGCTTTCCAGCCAAAAGCACGAGGCTCGAGTGGCCGAAGTGCAGGTATAACTCAAGGATGCTGCCACGATGCTGGAGGGCCTTGAGAAGGAGAAGGAGAAGCGGTCCTCCATGCTGTCCAAGGTGGAGAAAGAACTCCAGGAGGCAAAGACCGAAGTGCGAGTTGTCCGAGAGGAGCTCCGCCAAGTGGGGCAAATTGCAAACGGTAAGAAATACTAACTGCAGAGTGTGTTCGGAGGCAACAGGTTTGCCTTGCTGACGCGGGTCTGGCACTCTGCAGGCGTCTTCGCCGAACTTCCGAGGAGTGCGGCAGCCGCAGCAGAGCACTATGCCACTCGCGAGGAGGATTCCCTGCAATGGCTCTTCTGGTCACAACCAAATGAAGCAACTGATGGAGATGCATCGGATGTCCGAGCTGGCCGTGAAGGACCTTTGTGTCAATCTGTGGCCCGTTGAGCCGATTCCGGACACCTAATTTGGCCTTGTGCAGAAGCTGCAGGAGGCGTCGCTCTGGATTGACGCCATGAAGCGCTCCGCGTGCCTTGAGGGGGCGAGGCTTGCGTTTTCAAAGACCATGGTGCATTGGCCAAAGATTAATCCGATGGACATTGCTACTGGCCCTCCGCCCAAGGGTAAGGAGCACCGCCACCTTGAGCTATACTTTTCGCAGGTGATGAATGGAGCGCGGGCGATAGAGGGCCAGTGCTCGAAAGATGTAAAGCTTGAATGATTGTATTAAGTTTTTATCACTTGGACCCTATGCTTTATGATGCGTCCACCTGACTTATGTTGTCTTGTCCTGATTTAATTTTGACTCATGTGTGGTCGTATGTTTATGCTGAAAGCTACCAGTCGTCAGCTTCAGCCCCCAGGTGAATATCACGAGGGGTGTTTTGTCTCTGCACTGTTACTCTTAGACAACGTCTTGGTACCCGGAGGCGATAGTGCGTGAGCGAAACTAGGCAATCAGACTATTCAGTTTTATTGCTTTCACTTAGCCTTTGGAGCTTAACTGTGGGGGCTAAGGACTAGCCCCCGTAGTTTTTTGATGCACTGCGGGGGTCAACACCTACCCTTTCCGATCACCTGGTTTGCATTAAAACAAACCCTTCATGTGACACAGTGAAATCGCCCATGATTTTTAGAGTCAAACCTCGTCATCAGATCGCTGACCAGTTCACGCTTACTATGACGGTCAGTTTTTGGCTTTCTCCTCCCGTGGTACTTGACCGGGCTAGCCAGAAGTACAATCATAGGGGTTCTCCCTTTGCCCTCTTAGTCGAACGAGTGGAACATAAGGGGCAAGCACAGGAGCTGGGCAACCCAACTATTGACCCAAGACATAGTTCAGAACTGATGCATATACTACAATATCCGAGACGCCGAACACTCAATGGAAAGTGGTGTCGAACTTGGAGCCGATGGTTAAATCGAGCTCTAGGTTAGTTAACCGATCATGTTCTCATGCCGGGCTATTCGAAGAGCGAGGGGAGATTCGGAAGGAAAGGAGACAATTGCAAAATGCGGATATCCGAACACCATAAAGGGTGTTTTTATTATTTCTCGTAGGCTCAAGATGTCTAACCGTACAATTCGGACTGCTATGGCATTATTTGTAGAAAGGAAAAAGTTTTACAGAGTAAAGGTTTACGCAGGGACTTGATGCGTGAGTTGAAGCCTCAACTGTGCCCTGCTGCATGTCTGCGCCTTTGCTTCTGAGAGGTGGGGGTTGGGACCTTCGATGAAACCTTGAGGGGCGAGGATCTTGCCGATCAAGCTTTACGCTTGGGGGGTCCGGAATTGGCCCCGGGTCATCTGAAGACAAGGTAATTCCGAAGTTCGGTTTAGCCGAACACATGCTTCAGATTTATTAAATATGCCTCACAGCTGCCCATGGTATTTTGAGTGCGAAATTGTGCTGAGGAGGCACGTGGAGCACGAAGAATGTGGGCGTGCCGTGGGGTGCGCATCCTATTTGCGGCGAACGCATGTGGGTTCCCATGATGGGGAGTGGGTTCTGGCCCGTTTACTGTTGTCGCCGGCCTTTACGGCGGGCCGGTATCGGGACCCGTATGGGCCGGTTTGGTCTTCGGCCGCTAGGGCCGCAGTGCGCTCTTCGGTCCGAAGTGAGCGTTCTGTATTGTCGTTGATAGTTATGACGCTCGAAGGACCGTGCATCTTCAACTTGAGGTACGCGTAATGCGAGACGTCATTGAATTTAGCGAACGTCATTGGCCGAGGAGGGCGTGATAGCCGCTGCGAAAAGGTGCAATGTCGAAGATCAAGTCCTCGCATCGGAAGTTGTCCGAAGAGCCGAACACTACTTCAAGCGTCACAGTGCCTGTGCAGCGGGCCTCCACTCCTGGAATGACTCCCTTGAAGGTGGTGTTACTCGGTTCGATCCTTGACGGATCAATCCCCATCTTCCTCAGTGTGTCTTCATATATCAGAATGAGGCTACTGCCCCCGTCCATTAGGACTCTAATCCATCGATGATGGGGTCGAGTTCTAAGGCTGCGGATCCTCCGTGGTGTATGTTGGTCGGGTGATCCCTTGATATGTCTCCAACGTATCTATAATTGTTGATTGTTCCACGCTGTTATATTATCATTCTTGGATGTTTTACAACCATTTTATACCATTTTTTGGGACTAACCTATTGACATAGTGCCAAGTGTCAGTTGCAGTTTTCTGCTTATTTTTTACATCGCAGGAAATCAATACCAAACAGAGTCCAAATGCAGCGAAACTTTTTATGGATTTTTTGGACAAGAAGACACCAGATGGGCTAGAGAAGCGCGCTTGGGCCCCCGGGCACACCCCGGGTGGGTTGTGCCCACCTTGGTGGCCTCCCGCACCGCCTCTTCACTCTATAAATAACCCAATATTCTAGAAACCCTAGGGGAGTCGACGAAAATCAATTCCAGCCGTCGCAAGTTCCAGAACCACCAGATCCAATCTAGACACCATCATGAAGGGGTTCATCATCCTCATTGGTGCCTCTCCAATGATGCGTGAGTAGTTCATTGTAGACCTACGGGTCCGTAGTTAGTAGCTAGATGGCTTCCTTGCTTTCTAGTCGCATTCTTGATTTCTAGTCATAATGGCTAGCATGACAATTCCTCCTTTGTCACCAGATTTTGAAGTTTTATAATTCAAACAACGACAAGGAGAAAATTTGAAAGATGCTTGGTATAGGTTAATGGAATCCTATCGTGTTTGCAACCTAAAGGGAGACGCAAAGATTCCGCTTCGTAATTTATACATAGGGTTGGCTTTGCATCATAGACAACTCTTAGATTTTGCCGCTAAAGGGAATTTTTATTGAGCTTGATGCTAATGCTGCCTATGAAGTCTTAGAAGGAATTCTGGGGGTTCCACCTCAAAAGAAGGGGATTTCTTTCACCCCAGAGGGAGTTCAAATTCTGGACAAACTTGGTGATTTGCACAAACATATGGTTGAATTGCAAAAATATAATGAACCTCTCAAACATTTTAACGGTAGTATTAATCGCTTGAATACTTTGATTACCCTTTGCAATAAACGGTTGGATATCTTGGATCTCAAGATGGTTTCTTTTTCGAAAAATTTAGGGAAGCGCAAAGAGCCTCCCGGATTTGAAAAGGCCCTTACTAAAGTGGCAAAGACTAATGACAATACCTAGATCCTTCGCATTATGCCTAGCTAGGGGCGTAAAACGATAGCGCTCGTTGGGAGGCAACCCAACTTGTATCTTTTTGCTTTTTGCTATTCTTGCTGTTTTCGATAAAATGCCCAATTATGCCTCTGATCATATGTGTTTCTTTGGTTTAAATTAGTGTTTGTGCCAAGCAAAGCCTTTGGGCTGATTTGGGTGATAGTTGATTTGATCTTGTTGAAAAACACAAACTTTTGCGCTCAGAAAAACGATTTTCATAAATCACAGAAACGTGCTTTTGCTCTGAATTTTTTACACAAGATTAATATACAAATTGCTCACGTTGTCCTAATTTTTCAGAATTTTTGGGTGTTACAGAAGTATTCAAAGTTTTCAGATTGCTACAGACTGTTCTGTTTTTGACAGATTCTGTTTTCTTTGCGTTATGTGCTTGTTTTGATGATTCTACGGTTTCCTTTGAAGAGTTTTTGCCATAGAAAAGTTGGAATACAGTAGATATAATGCAAAAATAAAATATGAATGCGTTTGCAGCTGTACTTAGAGTAGTAATTTGCTTTCTTATACTAACGGATCTCACGAAGGTTCTGTTGAGTTTTGCGTGATTAAAGTTTTCAAGTTTTGGGTGAGATCGCGATGGATGAAGGAATAAGGATTAGCAAAAGGCTAAGCTTGGGGATGCCCGAGGCACCCCAAGATAATATTCAAGAAGTGTCAAGCAACTAAGCTTGGGGATGCCCCCGAGTGGCCTCCCCTCTTTCTTCTAACAATCATCGGTATTTTACTTGAAGCTATATTTTTATTCGTCACATATCATGAGTTTTGCTTGGAGCGTCTTGTATGATATGAGTCTTTGCTTGTTTTGCTTTTTATTTTAAGTCTTGAATCCTTTCTGGACACACCTATTTGAGAGAGCCAAAATAATGCCATGACTTGTTAGAATTGCTCTCTATGCTTCACTTAAATTTTATGAGCTATGGAATTGCTCTAGTGCTTCACTTATATCTTTTTGAGCACGGTGTGCTTTAGTATTTTTGAAGAAATGCTCTCATGCTTCACTTAGATTTATTTCAGAGTCAGTAAAAAATTTACGAAATTGTGTCTTGCTTCACTTAGATAATTTTGAGAGAAAGAAATATGATGCTAATGTTCTTCAATTATATTTGTTTGAGCTTATCAAAATCAACATATGAAATTAGTCCCAAAGTGATAGATATCCGAGGAGGATATAATAAAAACTTTCATGAAGATCATTGGAGAAAATAAACTTGATACTTTGTAATAGTTTTAAGATATGATGATAGTGATATGTGAGTCATGTTGATGAATAATTATGCTTTAGTAAGAATATTGGTGTTAAGGTTTGTGATTCCCTATGCAAGCACGAAAGTCAACAGTTATGCAATGAAATTACATCCTACTTGTGGTGCATTATTCGGTGTTAATTATGCTCAATGCTCGCTTATGATATTTTCGTTTCTTGGTTGGATGCTTCTCGATCTTTTGCTAGCCTTCATTTGCACTAAGTATGATCACTACTTGTGCATCCAAAATCCTTTAAATCAGTTTTTGCCATATGAGTCCACTATACCTACCTATATGCGATATTCATTTGCCGTTCTAAGCAAATTTGTATGTGCCATCTCTAATTTTCAAAATAAATTTCCCTTTTGTGTGCTCGTACCGCTCACCAAACGTAGGGGGTGGTTGATATATTTCCATGCTAGATATGTTATTCTCAAGATGAGTGTTTATTCACTCGTCATTGCACGAGAGTACGGCAAAGGTATTAGGGATGCCCAGTCCCGAAATGAAAAATGATTTACATTATGTTATCAAATGATAAATTCCTTGGAAAGTGTTAGTATGGAAGGCACCCGTGGATACGGTTAGCAATGGAAAGTGAAAGTATGGTGTAAAAAGGAATAAACTTTATTTTCTGTTAGGGAACCGCCTATGATATATCTAGCATGGAAAGTATTGGGAACTACTCGATCATTTTCTTTAAAAGGAAAAACATGCCACCCAAAATGTTTTATCTCTATCTTTTTTGCTTTGAGCTCTAGCTCCTCTACAACTCCCTACCTCCGTCTGCGAAGGGTCTTTCCTTTACTTTATGCAATTTTTATTTTTACTTGAGTCTCCATATTCTCTTATAAAGCACCAACTAAGGGGCACTATGATCGTACTTGAACATTGGGTGTAGCTAATATGCGAGTGTGTTTCATGAATGGATCAATGATTGAGCATAATGGGCCAGGGATAACTTGCTTTAGTGTTGATATTTTGAAAGACATGGTTGTTTGTCGATATGCTTGAGTATTAAAGTCCTCATGTCAAAACTGCACTATTGCTTTGAACCATATAAAAGTACAAATGCCCGTGCCAAAAAGAAAAGAATATGTGATGAACATGTTAGGCAGCATTCCACATCAAAAATACTGTTTTTATCATTATCTACTCGAGGACGAGCAAGAATTAAGCTTGGGGATGCTGATATGTCTCCAACGTATCTATAATTTTTAATTGTTCCATGTAGTTATATTATCATTCTTGGATGTTTTACAATCATTTTATATCTTTTTTGGGACTACCCTATTGACATAGTGCCAAGTGCGAGTTGTTGTTTTCTGCTTGTTTTTCACATGGCAGGAAATCAATACCAAACGGAGTTCAAATGCAGCGAAACTTTTTGTGGATTTTTTGGGACCAGAAGACACCACATGGGCCAGAGAAGCACCTAGGGGTGCCCCGAGGGGGGCACAACCCACCAGGGCGCGCCTGGGCCCCCAAGCGCGCCCAGGTTGTTTGTGCCCACCTTGGTGGCCTCCCGCACCGCCTCTTCGGTATATAAATACCCTAGTATTCCAGAAACCCTAGGGGAGTCAACGAAAATCAATTCCAGCCGCCGCGAGTTGCAGAACCACCAGATCCAATATAGACACCATCACGGAGGGGTTCATCATCCTCATTAGTGCCTCTCCGATGATGCGTGAGTAGTTCATTGTAGACCTACGGGTCCATAGTTAGTAGCTAGATGGCTTCCTCTCTCTCTTTTGATTCTAAATACAATGGTCTCTTGGAGATCTATTTGATGTAACTCTTTTTGCGGTGTGTTTGTTGGGATCCGATGAACTTTGAGTTTATGATCAGATCTATGTTTTTATCCATGAAAGTTATTTGAGTTCGTTGATCTCTTGTATGCATGATTACTTATAGCCTCGTATTTCTTCTTCGAATGTTTGGTTTAGTTAGGCCAACTAGATCGATTTTTCTTGCCATGGGAAGAGGTGCGTTGTGATGGGTTCGATCTTACGGTGCTTGATCCTAGTGACAGAAGGGGAAACGACACGTATGTACCGTTGCCATTAAGGATAAAAAGATGGGGTCTATTTCTACATAAATAGATCTTGTCTACATCATGTCATCGTTCTTATTGCATTACTCCGTCTCTCCATGAACTTAATACACTAAATGCATGCTGGATAGCGGTCGATGTGTGGAGTAATAGTAGTAGATGCAGGCAGGAGTCGGTCTACTAATCTTGGACGTGATGCCTATATAATGATCATTGCCTGGATATTGTCATGAGTATTTGAAGTTCTATCAATTGGCCAACAGTAATTTGTTTACCCACTGTTGCTATTTTTCTCGAGAGAAGCCACTAGTGAAATCTATGGGCCCCGGGTCTCTTCATTATTTTATTTGCCTTCGCGATCTATTTTTATTTGCTTTTATTTTAAGATCTATTAATCCAAAAATACAAAAATACCTTGCTGCAATTTATTGTTATTTATTTTTATCTCGCGTTCCCGCGAGATCTATTTATCCAATCTACTACAATTTTACCGATCTAATTACCCGTGAGGGATTGACAACCCCTCTCTTATTTCGGGTTGCAAGTATTTGTTCTTTGTGTGCAGGACCTGTTTACATGGTGTTGCGTGGTTCTCTTACTGGTTCGATAACCTTGGTCTCGTCACTAAGGGAAATACCTACTGTAGTTGTGCTGCATCATCTTTTCCTCTTTGGGGAAATACTGACGTACTTCAAACCGCATCATCCCTGCGATCGAAAGTGATCGGGCAGGCTCGCCACGGATTGAACTTCGGCGCTACGGACTCGGCGGAATATACGTCTTGCAGCGCTCGCCTAGCGCTCGCCTCCTCTCCTTCTTTGCTATGTGGGTTGCGTAGATCATGTTTGCTGTCTTGACCTCAGAAGGGAAGGGTTTCTGGCCTCCACTATTCGGCCTACGAGGCTCGTCATCGTCCTCGCTTCGTGGGCTTTTGCCTGAGTCTTCGGCTGTAAGCTTGCCGGCCTGCTTTATCACCCAACAGTTAGCGGGCTTCTCTAGCATGCCGTGGATCTGGCAAGTCATGTCTAGAATTGCATCTAGTTTGGTTGGCCGTCGCCGTTGCCTTTAGGGGCTTTCTTTCGGGGTCCTGACTTTGGGTTTCTGAACCCGGCATTTACTGTCGCATCCTCACCTTCGCCATCATTGTGGCAACGTTTACTCTTGCTACGTCGCGGCTTTCCATTAGCGTCCCAAACCTCGAAGGTACCGGGTGTGTCGGGGTCAGTGTTTTTACGAGCGAGCCAACTGTCTTCGCCCACGCAAAAGCGGGTCATGAGAGAAGTAAGGGCTGCCATAGTTCTTGGTTTATCCTGGTCGAGCTGTCTTACGAGCCATTCGTCCTTGACACTATGCTTGAAAGCTACCAAGGCTTCGGCATTCGGATAGTCGACAATCTGGTTCTTCTTAGTTAGGAATCGGTTCCAAAATTGTCGGGCAGATTCTCCGGGTTGTTATGTGATGCGGTTTAGGTCGTCCGCGTCCGGAGGCTGGACGTAGGTGCCCTGAAAGTTCGCTCGAAAAGTGTCCGCAGGTTCTTCCCAACAACCTATAGAGTCTTCGGGAAGGTTGTTCAACCAGTGTCGAGCTGGTACTTTAAGCTTTAGTGGTAGATATTTGATGACGTGGTGGTCAACTCCTCGCGCCATGTGAATGTGGAGGAGGAAATCCTCTATCCATACGGCCGGGTTTGTGGTTCCATCGTATGGCTCGATGTTCATAGTCTTGAAGCCTTCTGGGAATTAGTGTTGCATTACCCTCTCTGTGAAACACAGGGGGTGTGCGAGGCCCCGAACTTGGGCTACATCGCGTCAAAGGCCTTCGGCCATCCGAGTCCGTTGCTGCTCCCGGACTCTATCGTTTCGGTTCAACCAATCGTAATATCCTTCCCGGCGAGTGGGTGGATCTTCTATGGGTCCGTAGATGGACCTGGTACGGCCCCCTCGAGCGTCTAGGTCATGTCGGAGGTCGTACTCATAGGTGGGACGCACTTGATCCTTGCCGTAACGACAAGGTGGGGCGGCGGGGTGCTCGGCCTCGTCAGCTTCTCTGTCTGCCCTCTAGGGGGGCAGTCCGGTTGTTCGGCACGCGTGTATGTCGGACGTGCGGGCTCTATGGCCTCTTCGTCGAATTGCGGTAGCAATCTTCGCTTGGGATAACTTTTTGGTTGGCTGTTCGTGATCGTACCCTTCTTCGGCGGCTAGGACTTTGGTCCATCGGTTGTTGCGGGTGTCCTGTTCGGCCTTGATTCTGTGTTTTTGTTTCTTTAGACTGAAACCACTCCTGCTCCAGCGGGTCTTCAGGGACGAGGAAATCGTCATCCTTGAGACTGGCCTCCTCTTCAGAGGATGGGTGGTAGCTGTTGTCTTCAAAGTCATCGGGATTTTCTGGGTTGAACGGGTCCTCCTGCCCCGCGGGGTCATCCTGATGATGTGCGTTAGTTGCGGCTCAGGCGAGGTCATCCGTATTATTCGCGGTGCCGTTCTCCGCAGAGTCCATGTTACTCGCATTACTTCAACGTGGCTTTGATCGATGGCGCTGTCTTCGATGTTTGGGCGGCTCATCTCCGGCCTTGTCTCGGTCCTGATTGGGAGTGTCATCGCCGTCCTTGGGGGTGTCCATGATGTCTGCTAGAACTACGTCGGTATTTCTCCAAAGAGGAAGGGATGATGCAGCACAGCAACGATAGGTATTTCCCCCACTGATGAGACCAAGGTTATCGAACCAGTAGGAGAACCAAGCAACACTACGTAAACAGCACCCGCACACAAATAACAAATACTCGCAACCCGATGTGTTAAAGGGGTTGTCAATCCCTTTCGAGTAACGGCGCTAGAAGTTGGCAAACGGACGTGAGAGAGTTGTAAATATTGATAGATCGAACGCCAAAAAAAATAAAGTGCAGCAAGGTATTTTTGCATTTTTGGTTTAACAGATGTGAAAATAAAAGGAAAGGAAAATAGATCGCAAAGGCAAATATATTAAAGAAGAGATCCGGGGGCCGTAGATTTCAGTAGTGGCTTCACTCGAGAAACATAGCAAACGGTGGGTGAACAAATTACTGTTGGGCAATTGATAGAAATTCAAATAATCATGATGATATCCAGGCATTGATCATTATATAGGCATCACGTCCAAGATTAGTAGACCGACTCCTGCTTGCATCTACTACTATTACTCCACACATCGACCGCTATCTGATACGTCTCCAACGTATCTATAATTTTTTATTATTCCATGCTATTATATTATTTGTTTTGGATTTTTGGGACTAACCTATTAACCTAGAGCCTAGTGCCAGTTTCTGTTTTTTCCTTGTTTTAGAGTTTCATAGAAAAGGAATACCAAACGGAGTCCAAATGGAATAAAACTTACGCGATGATTTTTCTTGGACCAGAAGACACCCAGGAGACTTGGAGTTCAAGTCGGAAGAGCCACGAGGCAGCCACAAGTGTGGAGGGGTCGCCCAGGGGGGTAGGGCACGCCCCCCAACCTTGTGGGCCCCTCGGTGACCCCCTGACCTAGATCTTCCTCCTATATATTCTCAAATACCCCCAAAAACTTCCAGAGGAGCCACGAAACCACTTTTCCACCACCGCAACCTTCTGTGGCCGTGAGATCCCATCAAGGGACCTTTTCCGGCATCTTGTCGGAGGGGGATTCGGTCATGGAGGGCTTCTACATCAACACCATTGCCTCTCCGATGAAGCGTGAGTAGTTTACCACAGACCTACGGATGCATAGCTAGTAGCTAGATGGCTTCTTCTCTCTCTTTGATTCTCAATACAAAGTTCTCCTCGATGTTCTTGGAGATCTATTTGACGCAATATTCTTTTGCGGTGTGTTTGCCGAGATCCGATTAATTGTGAATTTATGATCAGCTTATCTATTAATATTATTTGAATCTTCTCAGAATTCTTATATGCATGATTTGATATCTTTGCAAGTCTCTTCGAACTATCGATTTAGTTTGGCCAACTAGATTGGTTTTTCTTGCAATGGGAGAAGTGCTTAGCTTTGGGTTCAATCTTGCGGTGCTCGATCCTAGTGACAGAAGGGGAACCGAGGCGTATTGTATTGTTGCCATCGAGGATAAAAAGATGGGGTTTTCATCATATTGTTTGAGTTAATTCCTCTACATCATGTCGTCTTGCCTATGGCGTTACTCCGTTCTTTATTAACTTAATACTCTAGATGCATGCTGGATAGCGGTCGATGTGTGGAGTAATAGTAGTAGATACAGAATCGTTTCGGTCTACTTGATACGGACATGATGCCTATATTCATGATCATTGCCTTAGATATCATCATAACTTTGCACTTTTCTATCAATTGCTCGGCAGTAATTTGTTCACCCACCGTAATAATTCCTATCTTGAGAGAAGCCTCTAGTGAAACCTATGGCCCCCAGGTCTATTTTCCATCATACAAGTTTCTGATCTACAATTTTAATTTCCTATTTACTTTCTTTGCAAACTTTTACTTTCCGTTCCATAAACCAAAAATACCAAAAATATTACTTTACCGTTTATCCATCTATATCAGATCTCACTTTGCAAATAACCGTGAAGGGATTGACAACCCCTTTATCGCGTTGGATGCAAGTTCGTGTTTGTTTGTGCAGGTATTCGGTGGCTTGTCGCGTTGTCTCCTACTGGATTGATACCTTGGTTCTCAAAAGCTGAGGGAAATACTTACTCTACTTTGCTGCATCACCCTTTCCACTTCAAGGGAAAAACCAACGCAAGCTCAAGAGGTAGCAGGAACAATTTTTGGCGCCGTTGCCGGGGAGATTTACGCCAAGTCAAGTCAAGATTTGTCTCCCGTGAACTTGCCAATTTCTGGCACCATTTCCGGGGAGATCTATGCCAAGCCGAGACATACCAAGTACCCATCATAAACTCTCATCCCTTGCATTACATTATTCGCCATTCACCTCTTGTTTTCCCCTCCCCCACTTCTAAAACGATTTTTGAAAAGGTTCGCCTTTTTTTCGCCCCTCTTCCGTTCGCCTTCTTCGTTTCCTTTTTGTGTGCTCGTCTGTTGGATTGCTTGATTTGTCATGATGACTCAAGATAATACCAAATTGTGTGACTTTTCCAATACCAACAACAATGATTTTATTAGTACTCCGATTGCTCCCGATGCTAATGCAGAATCTTGTGAAATTAATACCGCTTTGCTGAATCTTGTTATGAAAGATCAATTTTCCGGCCTTTCCAATGAAGATGCCGCATCCCATCTTAATAATTTCGTTGATTTGTGTGATATGCAAAAGGAAAAATATGTGGATAATGATATTGTTAAATTGAAGCTATTTCCGTTCTCGCTTAGAGATCGCGCTAAAACTTGGTTTTCATCTTTGCCTAAAAATAGTATTGATTCATGGAACAAGTGTAAAGATGCTTTTATTTCCAAGTATTTTCCTCCCGCTAAGATCATATCCGTTAGGAACGATATTATGAATTTTAAGCAACTTGATCATGAAGATGTTGCGCAATCTTTGGAAAGGATGAAATTAATGATTAGAAAATGCCCTACTCATGGTTTGAATTTGTGGATGATTATACAAAAAATTATGCCGGATTGAATTTTGCTTCTAGAAATCTTTTAGATTCGGCCACGGGAGGTACTTTTATGGAAATTACCTTAGGAGAAGCTACTAAACTCCTAGATTGTGACGCCCCCCGACTCGACCGTACACTAATCATACACGCAAATGTGTACGCTCAAGATCAGGGACTCACGGGAAGTTATCACAACACAACTCTAGACACAAATAAAATAACACAAGCTTCATATTACAAGCCAGGGGCCTCGAGGGCTCGAATACAAGCTCGATACACAAGTGTCAGCGGAAGCAACAGTATCTGAGTACAGACATAAGTTAGACAAGACTGTCTTAAGAAGGCAGTCACAAACATCAATGATCGAAGAGGCAAGGCCTCCTGCCTGGGACCTCCTAACAACTCCTGGTCTTGGCGGTCTCCACGTAGTAGTATCCGTCGGCGGTGGCATCTAGCTCCAGGGATCCACCATCTGGTTGCATCAACCGGAAAGAAGAAGGAAGGGGGAAAAGGGGTAGCAACGCAACCGTGGGTACTCATCCAAAGTACTCCCAAGCATTAGATGTATACTAAGTATGCATTGGTATCAAATGGAAGGGCTATATCTGTGGACTGAACTGCAGAATGCCAGAATAGGGGGGAAGGCCTAGCCTATCGAAGACTAGCATCTTCAAGCAGCTCCAAGCATCTTGCAGCATGTAGAAGAGTAAAGAATAGCATTTTAATATTAACAAGCATGTTGTAGAATTAAATGTTGGAAATATGCCCTAGAGGCAATAATAAAATGGTTATTATTATATTTCCTTGTTCATGATAATTGTCTATTGTTCATGCTATAATTGTATTAACTGGAAACCGTAATGCATGTGTGAATACATAGACCACAACATGTCCCTAGTAAGCCTCTAGTTGACTAGCTCGTTGATCAATAGATGGTTATGGTTTCCTGACCATGGACATTGGATGTCATTGATAACGGGATCACATTATTAGGAGAATGATGTGATGGACAAGACCCAATCCTAAGCATAGCACAAGATCGTGTAGTTCGTTTGCTAGAGCTTTTCTAATGTCAAGTATCATTTCCTTAGACCATGAGATTGTGCAACTCCCGGATACCATAGGAATGCTTTGGGTGTACCAAACGTCACAACATAACTGGGTGGCTATAAAGGTGCACTACAGGTATTTCCGAAAGTGTCTGTTGGGTTGGCACGAATCGGGACTGGGATTTGTCACTCCGTATGACGGAGAGGTATCTCTGGGCCCACTCGGTAATGCATCATCATAATGAGCTCAATGTGACTAAGGAGTTAGCCACGGGATCATGCATTACGGTACGAGTAAAGTGACTTGCCGGTAACGAGATTGAAAGAGGTATTGGGATACCGACGATCGAATCTCGGGCAAGTAACGTACCGATTGACAAAGGGAATTGTATACGGGATTGATTGAATCCTCGACATCGTGGTTCATCCGATGAGATCATCATGGAACATGTGGGAGCCAACATGGGTATCCAGATCCCGCTGTTCGTTATTGACCGGAGAGTCGTCTCAGTCATGTCTGCATGTCTCCCGAACCCGTAGGGTCTACACACTTAAGGTTCGGTGACGCTAGGGTTGTAGAGATACTAGTAGCGGTAACCCGAAAGTTGTTTGGAGTACCGGATGAGATCCCGGACGTCACGAGGAGTTCCGGAATGGTCCGGAGGTGAAGAATTATATATAGGAAGTCCAGTTTCGGCCATCGGGAAAGTTTCGGGGGTCACCGGTATTGTACCGGGACCACCGGAAGGGTCCGGTGTGTCCACCGGTTGGGGCCACCTATCCCGGAGGGCCCCATGGGCTGAAGTGGGAAGGGAACCAGCCCCTGGTGGGCTGGTGCGCCCCATGGGCCTCCCCCTGCGCCTAGGGTTGGAAACCCTGGGGGTGGGGGCGCCCCACCTGACTTGGGGGGCAAGTTTCCCCCCCTTGGCCGCCCCCCCTGTAGATGGGATCTCCAGGGCCGGCGCCCCCCCAGGGGGCCTATATAAAAGGGGGAGGGAGGGCAGCTGCACCACAGCCCCTGGCGCCTCCCTCTCCCTCCCGTGAAACCTCTTCTCCCCGCTTGCGCTTGGCGAAGCCCTGCCGGGATCCCGCTACTTCCACCACCATGCCGTCGTGCTGCTGGATCTCCATCAACCTCTCCTCCCCCCTTGCTAGATCAAGAAGGAGGAGACGTCCCCGCTCCGTACGTGTGTTGAACGCGGAGGTGCCGTCCGTTCGGCGCTAGGATTATCGGTGATTTGGATCACGATGAGTACGACTCCATCAACCCCGTTCTCTTGAACGCTTCCGCTCGCGATCTACAAGGGTATGTAGATGCACTCCCCTCTCTCGTTGCTAGCATCTCCTAGATAGATCTTGGTGACACGTAGGAAAATTTTGAATTATTGCTACGTTCCCCAACATTAATGCCCAGAGATCCTTCCTCGACTCCTGCGAGAAAGCAATCCCGGAGCCACATATCCATCACATATCTCAAGTATCCATTTCTAGTTATATAAGATCCGGATACAAGTCTGAGCGTCAATTACCGTGGACACGGTATTCGAATATATATCTTCCCTGCAGGGGTGCACCACGTTACCCAACACGCTCGATCACTCTGGCCGGACACACCTTTCTAGGGTCAATGCCCGGCCTCGGAAGATCCACACGTCGTAGCCCTACCTAGGCTCAGCAGAGAGGTCCCCGCCGGTCTACATCCTAAGCACTCCAGGGTCTGGGCCCATCGCCCGTTGCACTCTGGGTCGTTGTGCGCAAGGGGATACCAGCACCACGCGTGAAGTGGATGGCACGATCCGGCCCGACCACAATGCTGAACTAGACGTCTGACAAAGCTTCGGCTGATACTGCGACGTCGAGGCCCATAACTATTCTCGCGTGGTGGTTAGTGCGTAAAGGCCAAAGGCCAATTCAGAACAAATAACCAAACCTGTTAGTGCATTAACAGTTAAAGTAGTGACGGCTGTCGGGACAAGTCCGGAGCTATCACCCCTCCTGGGTGATACCGCTAAACAGCCAGCCGCCACTGTCACATCACACAAAACTCTCCGGGCCCGCCCGGCTTTCACAACGGTCTCAAGTAAAGTCAAGGAAACCGTGTGTCCAGACATCAAGGGGAAAACCGAGGAATCACCCCCGGTGGATTCCACTCAATGTAATCATCAAGGTGAACAGGGACCACCCTCGAGGTTCACACTTGAGGTGTTGAATGACAGAGCCGTATCAGGAATGGTGAAAGAGGAAATCACCCTCGATGACCACGACCGAATAGCTGCACTACAGAATTATCATCAGGAGTGCGTTATGAGGGATCACCCTCGGCACTCGATAGTAGCTCTGTAGAGTCGAGCAACAAAAGGGGCGTGATGTGATGTGAGGTGTCGGGCTCTGGTCGTCGATCACGTTGATCGAGTCGTCGATGATGAAGCAGGGGCAACAAGGACAAGGTGGGGGTCACTGATGGATCACTAACCAACCTATACTAAGCAGTTTAGGGTAAGCAGGTAGGTAACAATAGCATGTACAAAAGCAGGCTATGCATCAGAATGGGAGCAATCAATAATAGTAGCAAAATCTAATGCAACATGAGAGAATGGAATGGGCGATATCGGGATGATCAAAGGGGTGGCTTGCCTGGAAGCTCCGCTGAAAGGGAAGAAGGGTCGTCTTCGACGTAGTCGATCACAGGGGCATCAGCAGCAGTCTCGGGGTCTACCGGAGAGAAGAGGGGGAAGAAATAGTAAATATAATGCAAACAAAAGCAACACAGATGCATGATGGGGGTAACACGCAGGGCTAGGGGTGTTCTAACGCGGTGCTACACGGTACCGGCGAAGGGTGATAACATCCGGAAAGTTTTCCCGGAGTTAGGCATTTTCGGACAGATGAACCAGAGGGGAAAAGTTCGATGGTCGCTATGCTAGGGGCATGTGACAGACGAATGGACCTCGTACTCGGATTCGCCTCGCCGTTCTGAGCAACTTTCATGTAGAATACTTTTCCATCCGACTTACGGATTATTTTCTATGATTTTCTAAAGTTTTAGCAATATTCTGAAATTGTTATTAATTCGAAATTAAATAGCTAAAATGCTATGTGCACCCAGCTCTGCGTACACAGAAGTGTACCAGAGGCTAACAGGTGGGCCAGGGGGTCCCAGCTGACCAGTCAATATTTGACTGGTCAACAGGGGGTGGGGCCCCCTGTCATTGATTGTGCCTAGTTAACTAAAATAGTTTCAACTAATCTAGTGATTAGGCTACTTAATCCCGAGTTAATTAATTAATTAATTAACTAATTAACTAATTAATCTATTATTATGTTTTTTAATTCTTTTTTTACAGGGGCGTGGGGCCCACCTGGCATTGGGCCAGAGGCCATAGCGGGCGCGTATTAATGGGGCTGTGGGTGTGGGCGCGTGCCCGAGGGGGTAGACCCGAGCGGGTTAAACGGCGGGCGAGGCCGCGGCAAGGGGTGGCGCCGGCGCGGCTAGCCAGAGCCACCGCGAGGGCGGGCACGCGGTCCGGCGCCAGCAGGCGTGGCCGCGGCCGCTGCAATGGGCAACGGCGAGCGTGCGAGGGCGCGGTGGCGCGACAGAGGAGGCGGGCCGCAGCTGGAGGGGCCGTGGGACGGAGCGGTGAGCGCAGGCGTGGCGGCGTGGTGTTGGGCGCGGGCTCGGCCGACGAGCAGCACGCGGGCCGGAGCCGTGGGTGGCTGCAGGGAGGCGGGCGTGGGGCAGCTGCCACCGGGGCGAGTAGGGGGGTCGCGAGTACGCGCGCGGCAGAGGCGGGCGGCTGCCGCGGCGACTGGACGACGCGGGGCGGCGGAGGCGAGTGCGGGCAGGGGTTAGAGGGGGGCGACGGCCTTGGGCCAGCAGCGGGGGGGGGGGCGCGATGCGCGGGGCTAGGCGGGGGAGCCACGGCGGGGGGCGCGATGCGCGGGGCTAGGCGGGGGAGCCACGGCGGGCGTGGCCAGGTTGGCCAGAGACGGAGGCAGGGGTGGCCGCGGGAGCGCGCGGCAAGGGCGGCAAGGGAGGCAACGATGCAACAGCCTCGCAGCAGAGCAGTAATGAGCGCGAGGGGAGGTCGCAGTACCAGTTGAGAGCAGCAACAGCAAGCGACGAGGTATCGGGGCGCCGTCCAGGCGGACGCATGGGGGACGGCCAACGCGGGCTTGTGGCTGCAGCGGTGCGGCAACAGTGCAGTGCAGCAGCACGCAGCCGAACCAATAACACCAGACGCGTAGCGCGGCGGTAAAGGACGGGCGCGCGACGGGGGAGGGAGCGCATGGAGGTGGCCAGCGCGCGATGGTGGTTCACAGGGGCGCGGCGACCGTGAGCTCCTCGGAGCTCGGGCGTGACGGCGGGGATGACCTACGGCGACGGGAGGCAAAGAAGAGGGGGGGAACGGAGGAGGGGGCCTCACCGGGCCCTGTAGGTGTGCTATAGTGTGCGCGAGAAGGAGTCGGGGAGGCGCCGGAGCTCGGTGTAGCCGTCGTGGAGGCGGTTGGGGACGGGGCGACGACGGCGTGCTTCGGCTCCGGGCGTCGGCCTCGGGGCCACGGGTGTCCAGATCGGGGAGCGGGGGCGCGAGGCAGTGGGGGGAGGAGTAGCTAGGGTTTTAGCCCGGGGAAGATATAGGCGAGGGGGAAGCGGTGGATGGGCGCCACGGCATCGCCCGGTGCCGTGGCGGCAATCGCCGGTGTCCACCGTAACGTGAACAGGGGAGATGGGGAGGGAGCGTGCGTCTGGGCCAGCCTGCTTGGTAGATGGGCCTTGAGGCCCAGGTAGGGGGGTTTGTTTTATTTCTTTTGTTTTGCCTTTTAATTATCTTTTAACTTTTCTGTTTTATTTATTTTATTTAAGTTTCACATTATTTTGGTTTAGTTAAAACACAAAAGTAGTTTCTAAATTAGTACTACCACTTATACCTCTGCCACAAAAAGTTTCACTCTTAAATAAAATAGTTTAGCATTTTTGAAATTATAAAAGGCATTCAATTAATTGTTTTAGCTACTGTTTTAATCATTTTGAGCACTTAAACATTTTATAAAATTTTGGTTTCTTCACCAACAATATTTACCAATTATTTGCCATAGCTTGCATATTTTAGTTCTGATATTTGAAAACTTTTATTTTTGGCGCTAATTTAAATTTGAAATTGAACCGATTTGAATCTAAGCGAGATTTGCAACAGTAACAGCGATGACGTGGCATCACTAGCAGAGAATTACTGTAGCTTAATTATCTGGGCGTTACAATTCTCCTCCACTACAAGAAATCTCGTCCCGAGATTTTAGGAGGTAGACGGAAACAAAGCGGGGTATTCATCACGAAGACGATCCTCGCGTTCCCAAGTGGCTTCATCTTCAGAAGGATTTGACCACTGAACTTTTAAAGATTTGATAGCCCTCAGACCAGTGTGACATTCAGCTCGATCAAGAACATGGACCGTATGCTCTCTGTAAATGAGATCATCTTGCAGGGTTGAGCTTTACAAGCTATGTGGTTGTTGCAATCAGACTTGCGACTCAGGGCATTGGCTATTACATTAGCCTTTCTAGGGGTATAAGAAGTACCATAGTCATAGTCTGTAAGTGTTTCCATACATCGCTATTTGACGGAGTTCCAGATCTAGCTGAGTAAATAATTACTTCAGACTTTAATGATCGGTGACGATCTCGCAACGAGTATCAAGAAGGAAAGGTTGCCACAACTTTAGTGTAAATTTAACTGCAGCAAGTTCAAGGTTATGGACTGGGTAGATCTTCTGGAAAAACACCATAGAATCCACAAACGACTGGAATCTTTACAATTCTCACAAGAGAAGCGTTTTAACGCATCCAAGGAATAAATCCGTGCTTCGGCATTTCAAACAAGATGAGCATGGTAGCTTACTAGCTCACTTGAAGGATGTAGTAGAAGGACGGTCTTAGTAGCGCAAATGATAGAAGCGGTATGTGTATACAACCATTCAATTTCAATGGGTACATTGGAACTAACCCTGGTGGTTTGACATTGGCCCACGGAATGCAGCTTGAAATTCTGGTGTAACGCCCGGATAGTTATGCTACAGTAATCCCATGCTAATGTTGCCACATCACCGCAATTACTGTCGTTAACCTCGCGATGATTCAATCCCGTTCGTTTTCAAAATTCAAATTTAAATCAAACAGCAAAAATGAGTAAAAAGAAAAAGAGAAAGCAAACAGAGAAAAAATATAAAACAAAAGAAGGCCCCCCGGCCCAACTGGGCCAATCAGCCCACCCCGGCCGGCCCACCTCTCCCTGCATAACCACCCCCCCACTCCCCAGAAACCCTAGAGCCAAACCCCACTCCCCACGATCCCTTCCACTCACCCTCTCGCTCCCCATCCCCTTCCTCCCCCGTCTGGATCGGGGCTGAGGAGCCAGATCCCACGGCGCCCCGACGCCCGATCCCGCGGCCCCGCCGCCGCCCTTCCCGACGCCACCACGCTGGCGCTACCTCGCCGACGCCGCCTGGCGCTGCCCCGTCGTCATCCTCCTCGCGGCCCCATCCTCCTCCCCGTTCCTGGATTCGAAAAGGCCTCCCCGCCCCGACCTCGCCGACGGACGCCGCTCGCCGGAGCCGCTCCGCGCCACCTCGCCTCCTCGACCCCGATGCGCCACCTCCCCACCGTCGCGTTCCCCTGCATCGGGCCTCCCCTTCAACGCGGGTGAGCAACCACCCCCCCCCCCCCCGTCGTGACCTCGCCGTTGTCGCGCCGCCCGCAGTGGCCCTGTTCGTCGGCCGACCTCAGCGCGCGTCCGCGAGCCACGCCCCTCTCCCCGCGGCTCTGCTCCACCTGCGTCGCCGCCCGTGCAGCCCTGCCACTGCCTCCGCACCTAGCGCCGCCGCTCGACCTCCATCCCGCTGCCTGCTGCCCCACACCACGGCCTCGCCGGGCTACGGCCACCGCCGGCGCCCCCTGTTGCCCCTTTCGGGTGCATGGGCGCCCACGCCCGCAGCGCCCTGCGCCCGTTAACCCGCATCCGCCGCCCGTTATCCCCTGGGCCAATGACGAATGGGGCCCGCCCCCTGTTAAAATGAAAACGGAAATAAAAATGTAAAAAAGGGATGTTTAAAAGAATTAATTGATTAATTAATTAATTAATTAACTTAATTAACTTTGACTAATTAGCCAAATGAACATATTTAGTCTAGTTAAACCTGCTTAACTAAACTAGACAATGACAATTGGGCCCCACTGCACCTTTGACCAGTCAACCCGGTCAGAGTTGACTGTTGCCCCTGCCGACGTCATGATGACGTCATGTTGATGTAGTAAACTTTTTTTCAATTAATTTAAATTACAGAATATCTTTAAAAAAATTCGGAAAATCATAGGAATTAAACCGTAGCTCGGATCGAAAAACTTTCTACATCAGAGTTGCTCAGAACGACAAGACGAATCCGAATATGCGATCCGTTCGTCTGCCACATGCCCCTAATTACCTGAACATGCAACTTTCCCCCTTCGTTTCATCTGTCCGAAAAATGCAAACTTCGGGAAAACTTTCCCGGATGTTTCCCCCCTTCCACGGTATCGTGTAACGCCGCGTTAGAACACCTCTAACACCGCTTATTGTCTTGTCATGCATCTGTTTGCTATGTATTTACTGTTTCTTCCCCTCTTCTCTCCGGTAGACCCCGAGATCGCTGCTGATGCCCTTGTGATCGACAACGTCGACGACGACCCCTCCTTGCCAGAGCAACCAGGCAAGCCCCTCCTTTCATCATCCCGATATCGCCCATTCCATTCTATCATGCTTGCATTAGATTTTGCTACTGTATTTGATTGCTCCTATTCTGATGCATAGCCTGCTTTTGTACCTACTATTGTTACCTACCTGCTTCTCCTAAACTGCTTAGGATAGGTTGGTTAGTGATCCATCAGTGACCCCCACTTGTACTTGTTGCCCCTGCTTCATCATCGACGACTCGATCAACGTGATCGACGACCAGAGCCCGACACCTCACATCACATCACGCCCCTTTTGTTGCTCGACTCTACAGAGCTACTATCGAGTGCCGAGGGTGATCCCTCATAACGCACTCCTGATGATAATTCTGTAGTGTAGCTATTCAGTCCTGGTCATCGAGGGTGATTTCTTCTTTCACCATTCCCGATACGGCTCTGTCGTTCAACACCTCAAGTGTGAACCTCGAGGGTGGTCCCTCTTACGTTCACCTTGATGATTACATTGAGTGGAATCCTCTGAGGATGATTCCTTGGGTTTTCCCTTTGATGTTTGGACACACGGATACCTTGACATTACTTGAGACATTTGGGAAAGTCGGGCGGGCCCGGAGAGCACCCGCAAGATGGTTAAGAGGCACGGCCGGGAAGTCAGGCAGCCCTCAAGTGGGCTGGGCTTGCCCTTGCCGTATTTCCTCGAGACGGGGCGACGGGGTCACATTATCGTGAGTCTCTGCTCGTCTCCGCAAGCTAATAATACACTATGGTTTGGGTATTTGTTCTGAGTTGGCCTTTGGCCTTTACGCACTAACCACCATGCGAGAATAGTTATGGGCCTCGACGTCGCAGTATCAGCCGAAGCTTTGTCAGACGTCCAGTTCAGCA
The DNA here is from genome assembly GCF_018294505.1 of Triticum aestivum. Lineage (NCBI taxonomy): Eukaryota > Viridiplantae > Streptophyta > Magnoliopsida > Poales > Poaceae > Triticum > Triticum aestivum. The sequence goes on from NC_057814.1 coordinate 454,537,328, forward strand.
TTGCGGCACGGCTGGGCCGGCGCCATCCGGGCAGCCTGGATCCGCCCTGCGCGCAAAGATCCGGAGTGCAACGGGCGATGGGCCCAGACCCCAGAGTGCTTAGGATGTAGACCGGCGGGGACCTCTCTGCTGAGCCTAGGTAGGGCTACGACGTGTTGATCTTCCGAGACCGGGCATTGACCCAGAAAAGTGTGTCCGGCCAGAGTGATCGAGCGTGTTGGAACACGTGGTGCACCCCTGCAGGGAAGATACATATTCGAATACCGTGTCCACGGTAATGGACGTCCAGACTTATATCCTGATCTTTTACAACTAGAAATGGATACTTGAGATATGTTGCTCCGGGATTGCTTTCTCGCAGGGAGTCGAGGAAGGATCTCTGGGTATTAATGTTACAACATGCTTGTTAATTAAACTGCTATTCTTTACTCTTCTACATGCTGCAAGATGCTTGGAGCTGCTTGAAGATGCTAGTCTTCGATAGGCTAGGCCTTCCCCCCTATTCTGGCTTTCTGCAGTTCAGTCCATAGATACAGCCCTTCCATTTGATACCAATGCATACTTAGTATACATCTGATGCTTGCGAGCACTTTGGATGAGTACTCACGGTTGCTTTTCTCCCCCCTTTTCCCCCTTCTTCCTTCTTTCCGGTTGTCGCAACCAGACGGTGGATCCCTGGAGCTAGATGCCACCGCCGACGGATACTACTACATGGAGACCGCCGACGACCAGGAGTAGTTAGGAGGTCCCAGGCAGGAGGCCTTACCTCTTCGATCGTGTTGCTTTTGTGCTTGCCTTCTTAAGGCAGTCTTGTCTAACTTATGTCTGTACTCAGATATTGTTGCTTCCGCTGACTCTTGTGTATCGAGCCTGTATTTGAGCCCTCGAGGGCCCTGGCTTGTAATTTAAAGCTTGTATTATTTTGATTTGTGTCTAGAGTTGTTTTGTGATATCTTCCCGTGAGTCCCTGATCTTGATCGTACACATTTGCGTGTATGATTAGTGTACGATTGAATCAGGGGCGTCACAAGTTGGTATCAGAGCCGACTGCCTGTAGGAACCCCGTTTCCAACTCCTTGGCCGAAGCTAAGTCTAGTCTTTGAAAAACTGATTTACTAACATGGCTGTGTGGCTTACGGGCCCACGTTGCCAATTGGGTGGTATTAGGATCTTTTATTCCTCGTCTATACTCTGGGGCTCTGATCTCTCTTCTATTCGGGTTAAATGATTTTGCTAACTCTATCGTAGGTTCTCGTGATCACATCCATCCGGAGATTTGTATTACGCCTTTCTTGAATTGGGAGCGAGGATCTGCTTCACATTGTTCACGGGCCGCAGGATCCTTTTATCGAGGGCACCCTGCGTCGTCCCCGGCAGATTCCTCACTCTAGTGGTTTTCTCCGAGTTGATGTAGCCTTTGCTATGTCCCGTTGTTGTATCCCTCCATCGTGTGCAAGCGTGCCGCCTAGTTTGTCTAGGATGATTCTCTTGTCCGAACTCATACTAACAATGTGTAAATGGCCCTGTATATGTATATGTATGTCTTTAATGACTACTTCTTTGTACATACTGCGCCTTTGCTCATTGTTCAAGATACATCATGAATGACTCTATACACCTGCTCCACCCCCCTTGTTGAACTGCTCCCTTATGTTTTTAGCAGGATGGCTGACGATCCTCCACCTCCACCCTATATTGCCGCAATGATGTGGCAGTTTGAGCTGAATCGTCAGTTTATGACTAGGGTAATGGCCCAGTTCCCAAACCAGAATGCACATCAACAGCCTGCCCCAATAACACTGCCAGAATTTGTGCGCCTCAACCCGTCCATTTTCCGCAGCTCCACCAATCCTATGGATGCTAACGATTGGCTTCGTGACATCCTGTTTGAGATGGAGTCAGCTAATATTGCTCCTGCCAGTTACGTCACCTTTGCGAAATTCCACTTGAAGGGTTCAGCTGGTCAATGGTGGGAAAGCCACAGGGGTATGCTGCCTGCAGAGACTGTAACCACTTGGCAGGAATTTCAGTTAGCCTTCCGTGCACGGCACATTCCTCAAGGTCTGATGGTCCAGAAGAAGAAGGAGTTCCGCAAACTCTTAGAGGGCACAATGACTGTGGATGAATATCAAAGGAAATTCCTTGAATTATCTCGCTATGCTGCGGATGACGTCTGCACTGACGCTCGCAAGCAGGAGAAATTCCGTGAAGATCTGTGTCCCGATATAAAGCTCGCACTTGTTGCTCATGATTGCGCAGACTTTGCGACGCTTGTCAGCCAATCATTCCGAACTGAAACTGGTCTGACTGAGTACCAGGAGTCACTCAAGCGTACTCGAGATGTTGGCCCATCCTCGAGTCAGCCTGCTCAGAAACATCGAGTCTGGATCCCGCATAATGTCCATCACCGACCTGCTCCAACACCAAGGCCGTCTTATGTTGCACCTCGTCTGCCTCCGCCGCCGAGACTGCTAACGATTTAGGGTGGACAATCCAATGCTGTAGCTCCTCCCCATAATGATGGCTTATGCCACAAGTGTGGACAGCCAGGGCACCTTACTCCCAATTGTTGCCAGGGTCAGCTGCGAAATGCTTCACATCCTCCTTTTGGCCGTAGGAAGGGCCGTCGAAATCATCCTAACAGAAGTTCTAGTGCCAGACCGCCTGCAATGAGTGGTGGTCGAGTCACCCATGTCAAGATTGAAGAAGCTCGTGAGTCCTCAAAAATTGTGATGGGTACCCTTCGCGTTAATTCAGTGCCAGCTTCTGTTCTCTTTGATTCAGGAGCATCACATGCTTTTGTATCCCAACAATTTGCTAAGTTGCATGGGTTAGATATGGAAACTTTGCCCACTCCTCTAGCAGTTCAATCTCCGGGATCCAAGTGGCAAACCACAATGATAAGCCCTCGCAACCAAATCGAGATTGGAGGCTTACTTTTTCCGGCTTCTCTCATTGTACTCGGACCTTCCAACATAGACATCATTCTTGGTATGGACTGGTTGATAGCCCATAATGCTATGATCGATTGTGCCGCCAAGACAGGCCAGCTCACTCACCCTTCTGGTCAGTTCATCAACTACTCAACTTAGATGATCCAGGATGCCGAGAATCAGATATATGTTTTGAATGCACTGAATGCTTCACCTCTTGAGGGAATAGAGAACATTCCAGTCGTTCGTGAATTTGAAGATGTCTTTCCAGAAGAACTTCCAGGAATACCCCCTGCTAGAGCTGTCGAATTCGTCATAGACTTGAAACCGGGCACAACTCCTATTGCCAAGCGACCCTACAAGATGCCGCCGCATGAACTCCTTGAGCTCAAGGACGAAATCGACACTTCACTTCGTCAGGGTTTTATCCATCCAAGTTTCTCTGCTTGGGGAGCGCCTTCTCTCTTTGTCAAGAAGAAGGATGGAACTAATCGTTTGGTCCAAGATTACCGACCTATCAACCAGGCAACAATTCAGAACAAGTATCCGCTTCCCATAATCAATGACCTGTATGATCAACTTGCTGGTTCTTCAGTATTCTTTAAACTTGATTTGAGGTTGGGTTACCACCAGATTTGGGTTCGTGAAGAGGATATCCCCAAGACTGCATTCGTTACACGCTATGGTTCATACGAGTACACCGTCATGTCTTTCGGCTTAACCAATGCTCCAGCGACATTCTCTCGTCTGATGAACTATATATTCATGGAATACCTCGACAAGTTCGTCGTGGTTTATATGGATGATATCCTTGTATATTCCAAGAACAAAGAAAAACATGTTGAACACCTTCGACTTGTTCTGGAAAAGCTTCGAGAGCATCAACTACATGCCAAGTATTCTAAGTGTGAATTTTGGCTTCCCGAAGTGACCTACCTTGGGCATGTCATCTCCAAGGATGGTATTGCCATCAACCCAGAGCGAGTTCAGGCTATTCTCGATTGGACTCCTCCGAAGAATGTCAAACAAGTCAGAAGTTTTCTCGGGCTCGCCAGCTATTGCCGTCGATTTGTCGAGAACTTCTCCAAGATAGCCAAGCCCCTGACTGGTCTGCTTCACAAAGGCGTCAAGTTCGATTAGACAGAAAAGTGTCAGGAAAGTTTCCAGGCACTCAAAGACAAGCTGACTTCTACCCCAGTGCTTGCTCCTCCCGATACTAAGAAGGATTTCGTCATTTACTGTGACGCTTCACAACAATGATTAGGCTGTGTCCTAATGCAAGAGCGCAGAGTGATTGTGTATGCCTCTCGTCAACTGCGCCCTCACGAAGAGAACTACCCAGTTCACGACCTCGAGCTTGTTGCTGTCATTCATGCACTAAAACAGTGGCGACAATACCTTCTCGGTAATCGTTGTGAGATCTTGACCGACCACCAAAGTCTGAAGTATCTGTTTACCCAGCCAGACCTAAACCTCCGTCAACAGAGATGGATGGAGATGGTAGCAGATTTTGACTTGGGTATTTCCGATACACTAGGCGAGGCTAATGTAATGGCTGATGCTTTGAGACGTAAGTCATATTGCCACCATCTCGAGGTTCGCAAAGTTCAGCCCTCGCTTGTTGAAGAATTCAGGAAGCTGAACCTCCATATTGTTCCTCCGGGTGCACTCGCTCCCCCTCCTCCAGGGTACCGCAAAGTGAACCTCCACATTGTTTCCCAGGGTTCTCTCAATACCCTGGTTGCTAAACCAGATCTCGTGGATAACATCAAGGAACTGCAGAATTATGACTCTCAAGTTGAGAAGATTAAGCGCTACCTTGTAGAAGGACAGCCCTCATTCTTCACTGTTACTGATGATGGCACTTTGTACTTCAAAGGCCGCCTAGTGGTGCCGTGTAAGGAGAAAAACCTAGATATGACTAAGGAGGTTATGGAAGAAGCTCACGACACTCCTTTGTCTATTCATCCCGGTAGTACCAAGATGTACCAAGACATTCGTCAGAGATTCTAGTGGTCTAATATGAAGCAAGACATTGCTCGTTATGTTGCTGAATGTGATGTTTGCCATCGTATCAAAGCAGAACATCAAAGGCCTGCTGGAACTCTGCAACCTATCTCTATTCCGGAATGGAAATGGGACCATGTTGAAATGGACTTCATCACTGGATTTCCCAAATCGTAGAAAGGTAATGATGCTATACTTGTCGTCATTGACCGGCTTTCTAAAGTTGCACACTTTCTGGCCGTCAAAGAAACGATCACTGCTAGTCAGCTGGCAACTCTCTATATGTCCAGAATTGTTTCACTCCACGGTATTCCATTGGTTATCAGCTCAGACCGTGGCAGCTTATTCACTTCAAGATTCTGGGCAAGTTTCCAAGAAGCTATGGGAACTCATCTGTCTTTCAGTACTGCTTTTCACCCTCAGTCGCAGGGACAAGTTGAACGTGTCAATCAAGTTCTCGAAGACATGCTTCGAGCTTGTGTCATTTCCTTTGGCAAGAAATGGGAGGAATCTCTCCCGTACGCTGAGTTCTCCTACAACAATAGCTATCAAGCTAGTCTGAAGATGGCCCCATTCGAAGTGTTATATGGACGAAAGTGCCGAACCCCTCTGAACTGGTCAGAAACTGGGGAACGTCCACTCTTCGGTCCGGATATTATCCAACACGCCGAAGAACAAGTCCGCGTCATTCGCGAGAATCTCAAGACTGCTCAGTCACGTCAAAAGAGTAATTATGACCGTCATCATAAAGACAGGGTCTATCAACCTGGCGAAAAGGCTTATCTTCGAGTCACACCAATGAAGGGTGCACACCGCTTCGGGATCAAGGGCAAGCTAGCTCCTCGCTATATTGGTCCTTTCACTATTCTCGAAAGGCGTGGAAAAGTGGCATACCAGTTGGAGCTTCCGTCGAACCTTTCTCAGGTTCACGATGTGTTCCACGTGTCACAACTCCGCCGCTGCTTCAAGGACCCAATCTGAGCAGTGGACCATGAAGTGCTTGAGTGGCAACAAGACCTCTCCTATAAATAGCATCCGGTCCTCATTCTCGACCAAGCTGAACGCCGCACACGTCAGAAGGCGATCAAGTTCCTCAAGGTCCAGTGGGCACATCACTCTGAAGACGAAGCCACTTGGGAACACGAGGATCGCCTGCGTGATGAATACCCCGACTGTTTCCTTCTACCTCCTAAATCTCGGGACGAGATTTCTTGTAGTAGAGGAGAATTGTAACGCCCGGATAGTTATGTTACAGTAATCCCATGCAATGTTGCCACATCACCGCAATTACTGTTGTTAACCCCGCGATGTTTCAATCCCGTTTGTTTTCAAAATTCAAATTTAAATCAAACAGCAAAAATGAATAAAAGAAAAAGAGAAAGCAAACAGAGAAAAAAAATATAAAACGAAAGAAGCCCCCGACCCAACTGGGCCAATCAGCCCACCCCGGCCGGCCCACCTCTCCCTGCATAACCACCCCCCCCACTCCCCAGAAACCCTAGAGCCCAACCCCACTCCCCACGATCCCTCCCACTCACCCTCTCGCTCCCCATCCCCTTCCTCCCCCGTCTGGATTGGGGCTGAGGAGCCAGATCCCACGGCGCCCCGACGCCCGATCCCGCGACCCCGCCGCCGCCCTTCCCGGCGCCACCACGCCGGCGCTACCTCGCAGACGCCGCCTGGCGCTGCACCGTCGTCGTCCACCTCGCGGCCCATCCTCCTCCCCGTTCCTAGATCTGGAAGGGCCTCCTCGCCTCGACCTCGCCGACGGACGCCGCTCGCCGAAGCCGCTCCGCGTCACCTCGCCTCCTCGACACCGACGCGCCACCTCCCCGTCGTCGCGTTCCCCTCCATCGGGCCTCCCCTTCAACGGGGGTCAGCAACCCCCCCCCCCCCGTCGTGACCTCATCGTTGTCGCGTCGCCCGCAGTGGCCCTGTTCGCCGGCCGCCCTTAGCGCGGGTTCGCGAGCCGCGCCCCTCTCCCCGCGGCTCTGCACCACCTGCGTCGCCGCCCGTGCAGCCCTGCCGCTGCCTCCGTGCCTAGCGCCGCCGCTCGGCCTCCATCCCGCCGCCTGCTGCCCCACACCACGGCCTCGCCGGGCTACGGCCACCACCGGCGCCCCCTTTTGCCCCGTTCGGGTGCACGGGCGCCCACGCCCGCAGCGCCTTGCGCCCGTTAACCCGCATCCGCCGCCCGTTAGCCCCTGGGCGAATGACGAATGGGGCCCGCCCCCTGTTAAAATGAAAACAAAAATTAAAATGTGAAAAAGGGATGTTTAAAATAATTAATTGATTAATTAATTAATTAGTTAATTAACTTAATTAACTTTGACTAATTAGCCTAATGAACATATTTGGTCTAGTTAAATCTGCTTAATTAAACTAGACAATGACAATTGGGCCCCACTGCCCCTTTGACCAGTCAACCCGGTCAGAGTTGACTATTGCCCCTGCTGACGTCATGCCAATGTAGTAAACTTTTTTTTGAATTAATTTAAATTACAGAATATCTTTAAAAACTTAGGAAAATCATAGGAATTAAACCGTGATTCGGATCAAAAAACTTTCTACATCAAAGTTGCTCAGAACGACGAGACGAATCTGAATACGCGATCCGTTCGTATGCCACATGCCCCTAACTAACTGAACATGCAACTTTCCCCCTCCGTTTCATCTGTCCAAAAAATGCAAACTTCGGGAAAACTTTCCCGGATGTTTCCCCCCTTCCACGGTATCGTGTAACGCCGCGTTAGAACACCTCTAACACCGCTTATTGTCTTGTCATGCATCTGTCTGCTATGTATTTACTGTTTCTTCCCCCTCTTCTCTCCTGTAGACCCCGAGATCGCTACTGATGCCCTTGTGATCGACTACGTCGACGACGACCCCTCCTTGCCAGAGCAACCAGGCAAGCCCCCCCTTTGATCATCCCGATATCGCCCATTCCATTCTCTCATGCTTGCATTAGATTTTGCTACTATATTTGATTGCTCCTATTCTGATGCATAGCCTGCTTTTGTACCTGCTATTGTTACCTACCTGCTTCTCCTAAACTGCTTAGTATAGGTTGGTTAGTGATCCATCAGTGAACCCCACTTGTCCTTGTTGCCCCTGCTATTGTTACCTACCTGCTTCTCCTAAACTGCTTAGTATAGGTTGGTTAGTGATCCATCAGCTATTCGGTCATGGTCATCGAGGGTGATTTCCTCTTTCACCATTCCCGATACGGCTCTGTCGTTCAACACCTCAAGTGTGAACCTCGAGGGTGGTCCCTCTTACGTTAACCTTGATGATTACATTGAGTGTTATCCTTCGAGGGTGATTCCTTGGGTTTTCCCTTTGATGTTTGGACACACGGATACCTTGACATTACTTGAGACCTTTGGGAAAGTCGGGCGGGCCCGGAGAGCACCCGCAAGATGGTTACGAGGCACGGCCGGGAAGTCAGGCAGCCCTCGAGTGGACTGGGCTTGCCCTTGCCGTATTTCCTCGAGACGGGGCGACGGGGTCACATTATCGTGAGTCTCTGCTCGTCTCCGCAAGCTAATAATACTCTATGGTTTGGGTATTTGTTCTGAGTTGGCCTTTGGCCTTTACACACTATGTTGGGGAACGTAGCAATAATTCAAAATTTTCCTACGTGTCACCAAGATCAATCTAGGAGATGCTAGCAACGAGAGAGAGGGAGTGCATCTTCATACCCTTGAAGATCGCTAAGCGGAAGCGTTACAAGAACGCGGTTGATGGAGTCGTACTCGCGGCGATTCAAATCGCGGAAGATCCGATCTAGCGCCGAACGGACGGCGCCTCCGCGTTCAACACATGTACAGCCCGGGGACGTCTCCTCCTTCTTGATCCAGCAAGGGGAGAGGAGAAGTTGAGGGAGAACTCCAGTAGCACGACGGCGTGGTGGCAATGGAGCTCGTGGTTCTCCGGCAGAGCTTCGCTAAGCACTACGGAGGAGGAGGAGGAGTTGGAGGAGGAGAGGGTTGCGCCTTGCCAGGGGTGCAGCTGCCCTCCCACCCCCCCCTCTATTTATAGGGGCAAGGGAGAGGGGGGCCGGCCCCCTCCAGACGGATCTAGAGGGGGGCGGCATCCAAGGGGGAGGCTTGCCCCCCAAGCCAAGGGGGGCGCCCCCTTTAGGGTTTCCCCCCCAACCCTAGGCGCATGGGCCCTAGTGGGGTTTGGCGCCCAGCCCACCTAGGGGCTGGTTCCCCTCTATATTCAGCCCATAGGGCCCTCCGGGGCAGGTGGACCCTCCCGGTGGACCCCCGGAACCCTTTTGGTGCTCCCGGTACAATACCGATATACCCCCGAACACTTCCGGCGACCGAATAAGGACTTCCCATATATAAATCTTCGTCTCCGGACCATTCCGGAACTTCTCGTGACGTCCGGGATCTCATCCGGGACTCCGAACAACCTTCGGTAACCACATACTATTTCCCATAACAACTCTAGCGTCACCGAACCTTAAGTGTGTAGACCCTACGGGTTCGGGAACCATGCAGACATGACCGAGACACCTCTCCGGCCAATAACCAATAGCGGGATCTGGATACCCATATTGGCTCCCACATGTTCCACGATGATCTCATCGGATGAACCACGATGTCGGGGATTCAATCAATCCCGTATACAATTCCCTTTGTCCATCGGTATGTTACTTGCCCGAGATTCGATCGTCGGTATCCCAATACCTCGTTCAATCTCGTTACCGGCAAGTCTCTTTACTCGTTCCGTAACGCATGATCCCGTGGCTAACTCCTTAGTCACATTGAGCTCATTATGATGATGCATTACCGAGTGGGCCCAGAGATACCTCTCCGTCATACGGAGTGACAAATCCCAGTCTCGATTCGTGCCAACCCAACAGACACTTTCGGAGATACCTGTAGTGCACCTTTATAGCCACCCAGTTACGTTGTGACGTTTGGTACACCCAAAGCATTCCTACGGTATCCGGGAGTTGCACAATCTCATGGTCTAAGGAAACGATACTTGACATTAGAAAAGCTCTTAGCAAACGAACTACACGATCTTGTGCTATGCTTAGGATTGGGTCTTGTCCATCACATCATTCTCCTAATGATGTGATCCCGTTATCAATGACATCCAATGTCCATGGTCAGGAAACCATAACCATCTATTGATCAACGAGCTAGTCAACTAGAGGCTTACTAGGGACATGTTGTGGTCTATGTATTCACACATGTATTACGGTTTCCAGTTAATACAATTATAGCATGAACAATAGACAATTATCATGAACAAGGAAATACAATAATAACCATTTTATTATTGCCTCTAGGGCATATTTCCAACAGTCTCCCACTTGCACTAGAGTCAATAATCTAGTTCACATCACCATGTGATTAACACTCAAAGTTCACATCGCCATGTGACTAATACCCAAGAGTTTACTAGAGTCAATAATCTAGTTCACATCACCATGTGATTAACACTCAATGAGTTCTAGGGTTTGATCATGTTATGCTTACGAGAGAGGTTTTAGTCAACGGGTCTGCAACATTCAGATCCGTGTGTGCTTTACAAATCTCTATGTCATCTTGTAGATGCAGCTACCACGCGCTACTTGGAGCTATTCCAAATAACTGCTCTACTATACGAATCCGGTTTACTACTCAGAGTCATCCGGATTAGTGTCAAAGTTTGCATCGACGTAACCCTTTACGACGAACTCCTTTTCCACCTCCATAATCGAGAAAATTCCTTAGTCCACTAGATACTAAGGATAAGTTCGACCGCTGTCATGTGATCCATTCCTGGATCACTATTGTACCCCTTGACTAACTCATGGCAAGGCACACTTCAGGTGCGGTACACAGCATAGCATACTGTAGAGCCTACGTCTAAAGCATAGGGGACGACCTTCGTCCTTTCTCTCTCTTCTGCCGTGGTCAGGTCTTGAGTCTTACTCAATACTCACACCTTGTAACACAGCCAAGAACTCCTTCTTTGCTGATCTATTTTGAACTCCTTCAAAATCTTGTCACGGTATGTATTCATTTGAAAGTACTATTAAGCGTTTTTGATCTATCCTTATAGATCTTGATGCTCAATGTTCAAGTAGCTTAATCCAGGTTTTCCATTGAAAAACACTTTTCAAATAACCCTGTATGCTTTCCAGAAATTCTACATCATTTCTGATCAACAATATGTTAACAACATATACTCATCAAAAATTCTATAGTGCTCCCACTCACTTCTTTGGAAATACAAGTTTCTCATAAACTTTGTATAAACCCAAAATCTTTGATCATCTCATCAAAGCGTACATTCCAACTCCGAGATGCTTACTCCAGTCCTTAGAAGGATTGCTGGAGCTTTGCATACTTGTTAGCATCTTTCAGGATTGACAAAACCTTCTGGTTGTATCACATACAACCTTTCCTCAAGAAAATCGTCGAGGAAACAATGTTTTTGACATCCTATCTGCAAGATTTCATAAATAATGCAGTAACTGCTAATATAATTCCAACAGACTCTTAGCATCGCTACGAGTGAGAAAGTCTCATCGCAGTCAACACCTTGAACTTGTCGGAAAACATCTTAACGACAAGTCGAGCTTTCTAATGGTGACACTTACCATCATTGTCTGTCTTCCTTTTAAAATCCATCTGCACCCAACAGCCTCACGACCATCAAGTAGTTCTTCCAAAGTCTATACTTTGTTTTTATACATGGATCCTCTCTCGGATTTTATGGCCTCGAGCCATTCATCGGAATCCGGGCCCACCATCGCTTCTCCATAGCTCGTAGGTTCATTGTTGTCTAGCAACATGACTTCTAAGACAGGATTATGTACCACTCTGAAGTAGTACGCATCCTTGTCGACCTACGAGGTTTGGTAGTGACTTGATCCAAAGTTTCATGATCACTATCATAAGCTTCCACTTCAATTGGTGTAGGTGCCACAGGAACAACTTACTGTGCCCTGCTACACACTAGTTGAAGTCATGGTTCAATAACCTCATCAAGTCTCCACCATCCTCCCACTCAATTCTTTCGAGAGAAACTTTTCCTCGAGAAAGGACCCGTTTCTAGAAATAACCACTTTTGCTTCCAGATCTGAAATAGGAGGTATACCCAACTGTTTTGGGTATTCCATGAAGATGCATTTATCCGCTTTGGGTTCGAGCTTATCAGCCTGAAACTTTTCACATAAGCGTCGCAGCCCCAAACTTTTAAGAAACGACAGCTTAGGTTTCTCTAAACCATAGTTCATACGGTGTCATCTCAACGGAATTGCGTGGTGCCCTATTTAAAGTGAATGCGGTTGTCTCTAATGCCTAACCCATAAACGATAGTGGTAATTCGATAAGAGACATCATGGTATGCACCATATCCAATAGGGTGCAGTTATGATGTTCGGACACACCATCACACTATGGTGTTCCAGGCGGTATTAGTTGTGAAACAATTTCCACAATGTCTTAATTGTGTGCCAAACTCGTAACTCAGATATTCATCTCTATGATCATATCACAGACATTTTATCCTCTTGTCACGACGATCTTCAACTTCACTCTGAAATTACTTGAACCTTTCAATAATTCAGACTTGTGTTTCATCAAGTAAATATACTCAGCATCTACTCAAATCATCTGTGAAGTAAGAACATAACGATATCCACTGCGTGCCTCAGCACTCATTGGACTGCACACATCAAAATGTATTACTTCCAACAAGTTGCTTTCTTGTTCCATCTTACTGAAAACGAGGCCTTTCAGTCATCTTGCCCATGTGTTATGATTTGCATGTCTCAAGTGATTCAAAATCAAGTGAGTCCAAACGATCCATCTGTATGGAGTTTCTTCATGCATATCTACCAATAGACATGGTTCGCATGTCTCAATCTTTTCAAAAACGAGTGAGTCCAAAGATCCATCAACATGGAGCTTCTTCATGCGTTTTATACCAATATGACTCAAATGGCAGTGCCACAAGTATGTGGTACTATCATTACTATTTTATATCTTTTGGCATGAACATGTGTATCACTACGATCGAGATTCAATAAACCATTCATTTTAGGTGCAAGACCATTGAAGGTATTATTCAAATAAACAGAGTAACCATTATTCTCCTTAAATGAATAACCGTATTGCGATAAACATAATCCAATCATGTCTATGCTCAACGCAAACACCAAATAACAATTATTTAGGTTTAACACCAATCTCGATGGTAGAGGGAGCATGCGATGCTTGATCACATCAACCTTGGAAACACTTCCAACACATATCGTCATCTCACCTTTAGCTAGTCTCCGTTTATTCCGTAGCTTTTATTTCGAGTTACTAACACTTAGCAACCGAACCGGTATCTAATACCCTGGTGCTACTAGGAGTACTAGTAAAGTACACATTAATATAATGTATATCCAATATACTTCTGTCGACCTTGCCTGCCTTCTCATCTACCAAGTATCTAGGGTAGTTCTGCTTCAGTGACCGTTCCCCTCATTACAGAAGCACTTAGTCTCGGGTTTGGGTTCAACCTTGGGTTTCTTCACTAGAGCAGCAACTGATTTGCCGTTTCATGAAGTATCCCTTCTTGCCCTTGCCCTTCTTGAAACTAGTGGTTTTACTAACCATCAACAATTGATGCTCCTACTTGATTTCTACTTTCGCGGTGTCAAACATCGCGAGTTGCTCAAGGATCATCATGTCTATCCCTGATATGTTATAGTTCATCACGAAGCTCTAATAGCTTGGTGGCAGTGACTATGGAGAACCATCACTATCTCATCTGGAAGATTAACTCCCACTCGATTCAACCGATTGTAGTACTTAGACAATCTGAGCACATGCTCAACGATTGAGCTTTTCTCCCTTAGTTTGCAGGCTTAAGAAACTTGTCAGAGGTCTCATACCTCTTGACGTGGGCACTAGTCTGAAATCCCAATTTCAGTCTTTGGAACATCTCATATGTTCTGCGACGTTTCAAAAACGTCTTTGGCGCCTCAATTCTAAACCGTTAGCATTACGCACTGAACTATCACGTAGTCATCAAAACGTGTATGTCAGATGTTCGCAACATCCACAGACGACGCTCGAGGTTCAGCACACCGAGCGGTGCATTAAGGACATAAGCCTTCTGCGCAGCAATGAGGATAATCCTCAGTTTACGGACCCAGTCCGCATAATTTCTACTATCAACTTTCAACTAAATTTTCTCTAGGAACATATCTTAAACAGTAGAACCAAAGCGTAAGCTATGACATAATTTGCAAAGACCTTTTGACTATGTTCATGATAATTAAGTTCATCTGATTATTTAATGAACTCCCACTTAGATAGACATCCCTCTAGTCATCTAAGTGATACATGATCCGAATCGACTAGACCGTGTCCGATCATCACGTGAGACGGACTAGTCATCAACGGTGAACATCTCCATGTTGATCGTATCTACTATACGACTCATGTTCGACCTTTCGGTCTCTTGTGTTCCGAGGCCATGTCTGTACATGCTAGGCTCGTCAAGTCAACCTAAGTGTTTCGCATGTGTAAATCTGGCTTACACCCGTTGTATGCGAACGTTAGAATCTATCACACCCGATCATCACGTGGTGCTTCGAAACAACGAACCTTCGCAACGGTGCACAGTTAGGGGGAACACATCTCTTGAAATTTTAGTGAGGGATCATCTTATTTATGCTACCGTCGTTCTAAGCAAATAAGATGTAAACATGACAAACATCACATGCAAATCATAAAGTGACATGATATGGCCAATATCATCTTGCGCCTTTGATCTCCATCTTCGAGGCGCGGCATGATCACCTTCGTCACCGGCATGACACCATGATCTCCATCATCATGATCTCCATCATCGTGTCTTCATGAAGTTGTCTCGCCAACTATTACTTCTACTACTATGGCTAACGGTTAGCAATAAAGTAAAGTAATTACATGGCGTTTTTCATTGACACGCAGGTCATACAATAAATTAAGACAACTCCTATGGCTCCTGCCGGTTGTCATACTCATCGACATGCAAGTCGTGATTCCTATTACAAGAACATGATCAATCTCATACATCACATATATATAATTCATCACATCCTTTTGGCCATATCACATCACATAGCATACCCTGCAAAAACAAGTTAGACGTCCTCTAATTGTTGTTGCATGTTTTACGTGGCTGCTATGGGTTTCTAGCAAGAACGTTTCTTACCTACGCAAAAGCCACAACGGTGATATGCCAATTGCTATTTACCCTTCATAAGGACCCTCTTCATCGAATCCGATCCGACTAAAGTGGGAGAGACAGACACCCGCTAGCCACCTTATGCATCAAGTGCATGTCAGTCGGTGGAACCTGTCTCACGTAAGAGTACGTGTAAGGTCGGTCCGGGCCGCTTCATCCCACAATGCCGCCCAATCAAGATAAGACTAGTAACGGTAAGCAAATTGAACAAATCATCGCCCACAACTACTTTGTGTTCTACTCGTGCATAGAATCTACGCATAAACCTAGCTCATGATGCCACTGTTGGGGAACGTAGCAATAATTCAAAATTTTCCTACGTGTCACCAGGATCAATCTAGGAGATGCTAGCAACGAGAGAGAGGGAGCATCTTCATACCCTTGAAGATCGCTAAGTGGAAGCGTTACAAGAACGCGGTTGATGGAGTCGTACTCGCGGCGATTCAAATCGCGGAAGATCCGATCTAGCCGAACGGACAGCGCCTCCGCGTTCAACACACGTACAGCCCGGGGACGTCTCCTCCTTCTTGATCCAGCAAGGGGAGAGGAGAAGTTGAGGGAGAACTCCAGCAGCATGACGGCGTGGTGGCAATGGAGCTCGTGGTTCTCCGGCAGAGCTTCGCTAAGCACTACGGAGGAGGAGGAGGAGGAGGAGGAGTTGGAGGAGGAGAGGGTTGCGCCTTGCCAGGGGTGCGGCTGCCCTCCCACCCCCCCCCCTCTATTTATAGGGGCAAGGGAGAGGGGGGCCGGCCCCTCCAGATGGATCTAGAGGGGGGGCGGCGGCCAAGGGGGGAGGCTTGCCCCCCAAGCCAAGGGGGGCGCCCCCTTTAGGGTTTCCCCCCCAACCCTAGGCGCATGGGCCCTAGGGGGGTTTGGCGCCCAGCCCACCTAGGGGCTGGTTCCCCTCTATATTCGGCCCATAGGGCCCTCCGGGGCAGGTGGACCCTCCCGGTGGACCCCCGGAACCCTTTTGGTGCTCCCGGTACAATACCGATATACCCCCGAACACTTCCGGAGACCGCATAAGACTTCCCATATATAAATCTTCGTCTCCGGACCATTCCAGAACTCCTCGTGACGTCCGGGATCTCATCCGAGACTCTGAACAACCTTCGGTAACCACATACTATTTCCCATAACAACTCTAGCATCACCGAACCTTAAGTGTGTAGACCCTACGGGTTCGGGAACCATGCAGACATGACCGAGACACCTCTCCGGCCAATAACCAATAGCGGGATCTGGATACCCATATTAGCTCCCACATGTTCCACGATGATCTCATCGGATGAACCACGATGTTGGGGATTCAATCAAACCTGTATTCAATTCCCTCTGTCTATCGGTATGTTACTTGCCCGAGATTCGATCGTCGGTATCCCAATACCTCGTTCAATCTCGTTACCGGCAAGTCTCTTTACTCGTTCCGTAACGCATGATCCTGTGGCTAACTCATTAGTCACATTGAGCTCATTATGATGATGCATTACCGAGTGGGCCCAGAGATACCTCTCCGTCATACGGAGTGACAAATCCCAGTCTCGATTCGTGCCAACCCAACAGACACTTTCGGAGATACCTGTAGTGCACCTTTATAGCCACCCAGTTACGTTGTGACGTTTGGTACACCCAAAGCATTCCTACGGTATCCGGGAGTTGCACAATCTCATGGTCTAAGGAAACGATACTTGACATTAGAAAAGCTCTTAGCAAACGAACTACACGATCTTGTGCTATGCTTAGGATTGGGTCTTGTCCATCACATCATTCTCCTAATGATGTGATCCCGTTATCAATGACATCCAATGTCCATGGTCAGGAAACCATAACCATCTATTGATCAACGAGCTAGTCAACTAGAGGCTTACTAGGGACATGTTGTGGTCTATGTATTCACACATGTATTACGGTTTCCAGTTAATACAATTATAGCATGAACAGTAGACAATTATCATGAACAAGGAAATAAAAACCATTTTATTATTGCCCCTAGGGCATATTTCCAACACACTAACCACCACGTGAGAATAGTTATGGGCCTCGACGTCGCAGTATCAGCCGAAGCTTTGTCAGACGTCTAGTTCAGCATTGCGGCACGGCTGGGCCGGCGCCATCTGGGCAGCCTGGATCCGCCCGGCGCGCAACGATCCGGAGTGCAACGGGCGATGGGCCCATACCCTGGAGTGCTTAGGATGTAGACCGGCGGGGACCTCTCTGCTGAGCCTAGGTAGGGCTACGACGTGTTGATCTTCCGAGGCCGGGCATGGACCCAGAAAAGTGTGTCCGGCCAGAGTGATCGAGCGTGTTGGAAAACGTGGTGCACCCCTGCAGGGAAGATACATATTCAAATGTCGTGTCCACGGTAATGGACGTTCAGACTTATATCCTGATCTTTTACAACTAGAAATGGATACTTGAGATATGTTGCTCCGGGATTGCTTTCTCGCAGGGAGTCGAGGAAGGATCTCTGGGCATTAATGTTACAACATGCTTGTTAATTAAACTGCTATTCTTTACTCTTCTACATGCTGCAAGATGCTAGTCTTCGATAGGCTAGGCCTTCCCCCCTATTTTGGCTTTCTGCAGTTCAGTCCACAGATACAGCCCTTCCATTTGATACCAATGCATACTTAGTATAGATCTGATGCTTGCGAGCACTTTGGATGAGTACTCACGGTTGCTTTGCTCCCCCCTTTCCCCCTTCTTCCTTCTTTCCGGTTGTCGCAACCAGATGGTGGATCCCTAGAGCCAGATGCCACCGCCAACGGATACTACTACATGGAGACCGCCGACGACCAGGAGTAGTTAGGAGGTCCCAGGCAGGAGGCCTGTCCTCTTCGATCGTGTTGCTTTTGTGCTTGCCTTCT
This sequence comes from Triticum aestivum, assembly GCF_018294505.1. Taxonomy (NCBI): domain Eukaryota; kingdom Viridiplantae; phylum Streptophyta; class Magnoliopsida; order Poales; family Poaceae; genus Triticum; species Triticum aestivum. Next base: position 454,555,377 of record NC_057814.1, read on the forward strand.
TAAGGCTATCTTGTCTAACTTATGTTTGTACTCAGATATTGTTGCTTCCGCTGACTCTTGTGTATCGAGCTTGTATTCGAGCCCTCGAGGCCCCTGGCTTGTAATATAAAGCTTGTATTATTTTGATTGTGTCTAGAGTTGTGTTGTGATATCTTCCCGTGAGTCCCTGATCTTGATCGTACACATTTGCGTGTATGATTAGTGTACGATTGAATCGGGGGCGTCACATCTAGCCAAGTGATGGTGGTTCCAACAGGTAAGGAACGCCTGTGGCTGTCCCACCATAGAGCAGCGAACCTTTCAGGTAATAAGCCACGAAGGTGACATAGTTGGCAGGGGCTACATTAGCAGACTCCAGCTCGAAAGTGATGTCATGGAACCTGTCATCAGCATCAAATAGCTGAGTTGAGCTGCGATATATGACAAGGTTGAGACGCGCAAAGTATTGCAGTGTTACTGGGGCTGACTGCTGATTCATATTGGGGCACGAAAACTGAGCCATGACTCCTTCCATGGATTGGCGATTCAGCTCAACTGTTGTATCATTCCAGCCATTTATTCGAGAGGTGGCGGATTATCGTCACCACAGTCACCACCAGTGGGTCTAACCATCCTGCTTAAACCCAACAAGGGGTAGTTTAGCAAGGGGTGGAGCAAGTGTATGGAGTAATCCTTGATGTAACCTGAACAATGAGCAAAGGCGCAGTATGTACAAAGCAGTAGTCATTAAAGACATAGTGATACATGTAGCCAATTACACGTTCGTAAGAGTTCGGACAAGAGAAACGTCATAGACATACTAGGCGGCACGCATGCACGCGATGGGGTGATACATCAACGGGACATAGTAAAGGCTACATCAACGTCGGGGAAAACCTCTAGAGCGAGGGATTTGCAAGTGACGATACAGGGTGCCCTCGATAAGAGGATCCTGCGGTGAATGAACATGGTGTAGCAGAACTTGGCCCTCAATTCGAAAAAGGCGTAATACTAATCTCCGGGTGGATGTGATCACGAGATCCTAATGTTAGATTTAGCAAAATCATTTAACCCGAATAGAAGAGAGATCAGAGACCCAGAGTATAGACGAGGAATAAAAGATCCTAATACCACCCAATGGCGACGTGGGCCATAACCCACAGGTCCCAGGATCAAAACCTAGCTCTGATACCAACTTGTGACGTCCCCCGACTCGACCGTACACTAATCATACACGCAAATGTGTACGCTCAAGATCAGGGACTCACGGGAAGATATCACAACACAACTCTAGACACAAATAAAATAATACAAGCTTCATATTACAAGCCAGGGGCCTCCAGGGCTCGAATACAAGCTCGATACACAAGCGTCAGCGGAAGCAACAGTATCTGAGGACAGACATAAGTTAGACAAGACTGTCTTAAGAAGGCAGTCACAAACATCAACGATCGAAGAGGCAAGGCCTCCTGCCTGGGACCTCCTAACAACTCCTGGTCTTGGCGGTCTCCACGTAGTAGTATCCGTCGGCAGTGGCATCTAGCTCCAGGGATCCACCATCTAGTTGCATCAACCGGAAAGAAGAAGGAAGGGGGAAAAGGGGTCGCAAAGCAACCATCAGTACTCATCCAAAGTACTCGCAAGCATTAGATGTATACTAAGTATGCATTGGTATCAAATGGAAGGGCTCTATCTGTGGACTGAACTGCAGAATGCCAGAATAGGGGGGAAGGCCTAGCCTATCGAAGACTAGCATCTTCAAGCAGCTCCAAGCATCTTGCAGCATGTAGAAGAGTAAAGAATAGCATTTTAATTTTAACAAGCATGTTGTAGAATTAATGCGCAGAGATCCTTCCTCGACTCCCTGCGAGAAAGCAATCCTGGAGCAACATATCTCAAGTATCCATTTCTAGTTGTAAAAGATCAGGATATAAGTCTGAACGTCCATTACCGTGGACACGACATTCGAATATGTATCTTCCCTGCAGGGGTGCACCACGTTTTCCAACACGCTCGATCACTCTGGCCGGACACACTTTTCTGGGTCAATGCCCGGCCTCGGAAGATCAACACGTCGTAGCCCTACCTAGGCTCAGCAGAGAGGTCCCCGCCGGTCTACATCCTAAGCACTCCGGGGTCTGGGCCTATCGCCCATTGCACTCCGGGTCGTTGTGCGCAAGGGGATACCAGCACTACCCGTGAAGTGGATGGCACGATCCGGCCCAGCCACAATGCTGAACTGGACGTCTGACAAAGCTTCGGCTGATACTGCGACGTCGAGGCCCATAACAATTCTCGCGTGGTGGTTAGTGTGTAAAGACCAAAGGCCAATTCAGAACAAATACCCAAACCTGTTAGTGCATTAACAATTAAAGTAGTGATGGCTGTCGGGACAAGTTCGGAGCTATCATCCCTCCTGGGTGATACCGCTAAACAGCCAGCCGCCACTGTCACATCGCACAGGTGCTCTCTGGGCCCGCCCGGCTTTCACAACGATCTCAAGTGAAGTCAAGGTAACCGTGTGTCCAGACATCAAGGGGAAAACCGAGGAATCACCCCCGGTGGATTCCACTCAATGTAATCATTAAGGTGAACGTAAGAGGGACCACCCTCGAGGTTCACACTTGAGGTGTTGAACGACAAAGCCGTATCGGGAATGGTGAAAGAGGAAATCACCCTCGATGACCACGACTGAATAGCTACACTACAGAATTATCATCAGTAGTGCGTTATGAGGGATCACCCTCGGCACTCGATAGTATCTCTATAGAGTCAAGCAACAAAAGGGGCGTGATGTGATGTGAGGTGTCAGGCTCTGGTCGTCGATCACGTTGATCGAGTCGTCGATGATGACGCAAGGGCAACAAGGACAAGGTGGGGGTCACTGATGGATCACTAACCAACCTATACTAAGCAGTTTAGGGTAAGCAGGTAGGTAACAATAGCAGGTACAAAAGCAGGCTATGCATCAAAATAGGAGCAATCAATAACAGTAGCAAAATCTAATGCAAGCATGAGAGAATGGAATGGGCGATATCGGGATGATCAAAGGGGGGCTTGCCTGGAAGCTCCGCCGAAAGGGAAGAAGGGTCGTCGTCGACGTAGTCGATCACAGGGGCATCAGCAGCAGTCTGTGGGTCTACCGGAGAGAAGAGGGGGAAGAAACAATAAATATAATGCAAACAAAAGCAACACAGATGCATGACGGTGGTAACACGCAGGGCTAGGGGTGTTCTAACGCGGTGCTACACGGTACCGGCGAAGGGTGATAACATCCAGAAAGTTTTCCCGGAGTTAGGCATTTTTGGACAGATGAACCGGAGGGGAAAAGTTTGATGTTTGCTATGCTAGGGGCATGTGACAGACGAACGGACCGCGTATTCGGATTCACCTCGTCGTTCTGAGCAACTTTCATGTAGAAAACTTCTTCATCCGAGTTACAGATTATTTTCTATGATTTTCTAAAGTTTTAGCAATATTCTGAAATTGTTATTAATTCGAAATTAAATAGCTAAAATGCTATGTGCACCCAGCTCTGCGTACACAGAAGTGTACCAGCGGCTGACAGGTGGGCCAGGGGGTCCCAGTTGACCAGTCAACATTTGACTGGTCAACAGGAGGTGGGGCCCCCTGTCATTGACTGTGCCTAGGTAACTAAAACAGTTTTAACTAATCTAGTGATTAGGCTACTTAATCCTGAGTTAATTAATTAATTAATTTGTTATTATGTTTTTTTAATTCTTTTTTATAGGGGCATGGGGCCCACTTGGCATTGGGCTAGAGGCCATAGCGGGCGCGGGTTAATGGGGCTGTGGGTGTGGGCGCGTGCCCGAGGGGGCGGACCCGAGCGGGTCAAACGGCGGGCGAGGCCGCGGCAAGGGGTG
>NC_057814.1:454559907-454608748 GCF_018294505.1 Triticum aestivum
GCTAGCGGAGGCGGGCGGCTGCCGCGGCGACTGGACGACGGGGGGCGGCGGAAGCGAGTGCGGGCAGGGGTCAGAGGGGGGCGACGGCCTTGGGCCAGCAGCGGGGGGGAGATGCGCGGGGCTACGCGGGGGAGCCACGGCAGGCGCGACCAGGTTGGCCGGAGGCGGAGGCGCGGGTGGCCGCAGGAGCGCGCGGCAAGGGCGGCAGTGATGCAGCAGCCTCGCAACAGAGCAGTAATGAGCGCGAGGGGAGGTCGCAGTAGCAGCTGAGAGCAGCAGCAGCAAGCGACGGGGTATCGGGACGCCGTCCGGGAGGGCGCACGGGCGACGGCCAATGTGGGCGTGTGGCTGCAGCGGTGCGGCAACAGTGCAGTGCAACAGCAGGCACCGAACCAGGTAACAGCAGACGCGTAGCGCAGCGGTAAAGGACGGGCGCGCGACGAGGGAGGGAGCGCGCGACGGCGGTTCATAGGGGCGCGGCGACCGTGAGCTCCTCGGGAGCTCGGGCGTGACGGCGGGGACGACCTACGGCGATGGGAGGGAAAGAAGAGGGGGGAAACGAAGGAGGTGTGCAATAGTGTGCGCGAGGAGGAGTCGGGGAGGCGCCGGAGCTCGGTGTAGCCGTCGTGGAGGCGGTTGGGGACGGGGCGACGACGGCGAGTTTCGGCTCCGGGCGTCGGCCTCGGGGCCGCGGGTGTCCAGATCGGGGAGCGGGGGCACGAGGGAGTGGGGGAGGAGTAGCTAGGGTTTTAGCCCGGGGAAGATATAGGCGAGGGGGAAGCGGTGGATGGGCGCCACGGCATCGCCCGGTGCCGTGGCGGCAATCGTCGGTGTCCACCGTAACGTGAACACGGGAGATGGGAAGGGAGCGTGCGTCTGGGCCAGCCTGCTAGGTAGATGGGCCTTGAGGCCCAGGTAGGGGGGTATGTTTTATTCCTTTTGTTTTGCCTTTTAATTATCTTTTAACTTTTCTGTTTTATTTATTTTATTTAAGTTTCACATTATTTTGGTTTAGTTAAAACACAAAAGTAGTTTCTAAATTAGTACTACCACTTGTACCTCTCCCACAAAAAGTTTCACTCTTAAATAAAATAGTTTAGCATTTCTTTAATTATAAAAGGCATTCAATTAATTGTTTTAGCTACTGTTTTAATCATTTCGAGCACTTAAACATTTTATAAAATTTTGGTTTCTTCACCAACAATATTTACCAATTATTTGCCATAGCTTGCACATTTTAGTTTTGATATTTGAAAACTTTTAATTTTTGCGCTAATTTAAATTTGAAATTGAACCGATTTAAATCTAAGCGAGATTTGCAATAGTAATAGCGATGACATGTCATCATAGCTTAATTATCCGGGCGTTACATAGATAATATTATGGTTAATTATTCTCAATGGCATACCGAAAGATCTTCCACTAGTAAAAAAAGTGCATCCTATTGAAGAGATTAATGTTTTGAGTGGAAAGATGGATGAGCTTATGAAATTATTTGCTAGTAGGAGTGCTCCTATTGATCCTAATTATATGCATTTGTCTACTTTGATTGAAAACAATAATGAATCTATGGATGTGAATTTTGTTGGTATGAACAATTTTGGTAATAACGCGTATAGAGGTAATTTTAATCCTAGGACGTTTCCTAGTAATTCCTCTAATAATTACAGTAATTCCTACAACAATTCTTATGGAAATTGTAATAAGATGCCCTCTGAATTTGAGAATAGTGTTAAAGAATTTATAAGTTCGCAAAAGAATTTCAATGCTTTGATTGAAGAAAAATATCTTAAGATTGATGATTTGGCTAGAAACGTGGATAGAATTTCTCTTGATGTTGATGCTTTGAAACTTAGGTCTATTCCACCTAAGCATGATATCAATGATTCCCTCAAAGCGTGTTTGGTAGTTTAAGGGAAAGGGATTGGGAATTTATGAGAGGGAGTTGGCTGAGGGATTAGGCTTGGGAAGAGGCATGTTAGTCCCAGTCCCACGTTTGGTACGGGGTGAGATTATTTATGGGAATAATTTCCATAAACAAAGAAAAGGAAGGGTAGGTTATGTGAGATGTGCTCCTACTTGGTGTTGCATCCACAGATTAGGGAGTAGTTAGCGCTGGCTGGTTTGTTTGGAGGGAAAATTCTCTTGCTGCACATATTTAGCTAGGATGTTCCTGTTTTTTCCTTTTGTTGCGGGAGGTGGGCCACCAAATCTGTAACGATATGTTTTTAGACGTCTAATTCCCATTCCTCCACTGAATTACCAGGGCCCCCCAGGTAGAGATCGATGGGAGTTGGCCCTCCTAATTCCCCTTCCCCTTCCCTTGCTAATTTCAAAACCCGTGAACCAATTAACGGATTATTAGTCTCACTAATCTTAAACTCCCATTCCCTACCTCCAACTCTCCCCGACCATAAATGTTGTCAAAGCCATGAGAATTTCCATTGATGAGTGCAAAGTAAGAACCGCTAAGATGCGTGCTAAAAAAGATTGGTTTATAAAAGCGTGTTCTTCTAGTTTCCGTGAAAATAATTATGAAGATCTTAAAGTAATTGATGTGACTCCTATTGAATCTTTATTTTCCAATGTGAATCTTGATAAAGATGGGACTGGAGATGAGTCAACTTTAGTTAGAAGGCGTCCCAATGATTCGGAGTTTTTAGATCTTGATGCAAAAATTGATAAAACTGGGATTGGGGAGGTCAAAACTTTATGTAGCGATGAACCCACTCTTTTGGATTTCAAGGAATTTAATTATTATAATTGTTCTTTAATAGATTGTATTTCCTTGTTGCAATCCATGTTGAATTCTCCTCATGCTTATAATCGAGACAAAGCTTTTACTAAACATATCATTGATGCTATGATGCAATCTTTTGAAGAAAAGCTTGAATTGGAAGTTTCTATCCCTAGAAAACTTTATGATGAGTGGGAACCTACTATTAAGATTAATATTAAAGACTATGATTGTTATGCTTCGTGTGATTTGGGTGCTAGCGTTTCCACGATTCCGAAAACTTTGTGTGATGTGTTAGGTTTTCGTGAATTTGATGATTATTCCTTGAATTTGCATCTTGCGGATTTCACTATTAAGAAACCTATGGGAAGGATTAATGATGTTCTTATTGTTGCAAATAGGAATTATGTGCCCGTCGATTTCATTGTTCTTGATATAGATTGCAATCCTACATGTCCTATTATTCTTGGTAGACCTTTCCTTAGAACGGTTGGTGCAATTATTGATATGATAGAAGGAAACATTAGGTTTCAATTTCCGTTAAGGAAAGGCATGGATCATTTCCCTAGAAAGAAAATTAAATTGCCTTATGAATCTATTATGAGAGCCACTTATGGATTGCATGCCAAAGATGATAATACTTAGATCTATTCGTGTTTTATGCCTAGCTAAGGGCGTTAAACAATAGCGCTTGTTAGGAGGCAACCCAATTTTATTTTTGTTTTTTGCTTTTTAGGTTCTGTTTTGCAATAATTTTTTCATCTAGCCTATGATTATATGTGGTTTTGTGTTTTAATTAGTATTTGTGCCAAGTAAGACCTTTGGGATAGCCTACGGTGATAGTTGATTTGATCTGGCGGAAAAACAGAAACTTTTGCACGCACGAAAATCATTTTCATAAATCACAGGAACGTGATTTTAAGTTGATTCTTTTTGCAGAATATTAATAAACAAATTTCTTAGGACTTCCTAATTTCTCAGGATTTTTGGAGTTACAGAAGTATTCGAAATATCCAGATTACTATAGACTGTTTTGTTTTTGACAGATTCTGTTTTTCGCGTGTTGTTTGCTTATTTTGAGGAGTCTATGGCTAGTACCGGGGGTATGAACCATGGAAAAGTTGGAATACGGTAGATATTACACCAATATAAATAAATAATGAGTTCACAATAGTACCAAAAGTGGTGATTTATTTTCTTATACTAACGGAGATTACCAGATTTTCTGTTGGAGTTTTGTGTTGTGAAGTTTTCAAGTTTTGGGTAAGGATTTGATGGACTATGGAATAAGGAGTGGCAAGAGCCTAAGCTTGGGGATGCCCAAGGCACCCCCAAGGTAATATTCAAGGATAACTAAGAGCCTAAGCTTGGGGATGCCCCGGGAAGGCATCCCCTCTTTCGTCTTCGTCTATCGGTAACATTACTTGAGGCTATATTTTTATTCACCACGTGATATGTGTTTTGCTTGGAGCGTCTTGTATGATTTGAGTATTTGCTTTTTAGTTTGCCACAATCATCCTTGTTGTACACACCTTTTGGGAGAGACACACATGAATCGTGATTTATTAGGATACTCTATGTGCTTCACTTATATCTTTTGAGCTAGGCAAATTTGCTCTAGTGCTTCACTTATATCTTTTTAGAGCACGGCGGTGATTTTATTTTATAGAAATTGATGAACTCTGCACTTCACTTATATTATTTTGAGAGTCCTTAGAAAAGCATGGTAATTTGCTTTGGTTATAAAATTAGTCCTAATATGATAGGCATCCAAGAGGGATATAATAAAAACTTTCATATAAAGTGCATTGAATACTATGAGAAGTTTGATTCCTTATGATTGTTTTGAGATATGAAGATGGTGATATTAGAGTCATGCTAGTGAGTAGTTGTGAATTTGAGAAATACTTGTGCTGAATTTTGTGAGTCCCGTAGCATGCACGTATGGTGAACCGTTATGTAATGAAGTTGGAGCATGAGATATTTTTTGATTGTCTTCCTTATGAGTGGCGGTCGGGGACGAGCGATGGTCTTTTCCTACCAATCTATCCCCCTAGGAGCATGCCCGTAGTACTTTGTTTTGATGACTAATAGATTTTTGCAATAAGTATATGAGTTCTTTATGACTAATGTTGAGTCCATGGATTATACGCACTCTCACCCTTCCATCATTGCTAGCCTCTTCGGTACTGTGCATTGCCCTTTCTCACCTCGAGAGTCGGTGCAAACTTCGCCGGTGCATCCAAACCCCGTGATATGATACGCTCGATCACACATAAGCCTCCTTATATCTTCCTCAAAATAGCCACCATACCTACCTATTATGGCATTTCCATAGCCATTCCGAGATATATTGCCATGCAACTTTTCACCATTCCGTTTATTATGACACGCCCCATCACTGTCATATTGCTATGCATGATCATGTAGTTGACATCGTATTTGTGGCAAAGCCACCATTCATCATTTTTTATACATGTCGCTCTTGATTCATTGCGCATCCCGGTACACTACTGGAGGCATTCACATAGAGTCGTATTTTCGTTCTAGTATTGAGTTGTATATTTTGAGTTGTAAGTAAATAGAAGTGTGATGACCATAATTATTAGAGAATTGTCCCATGTGAGGAAAAAAAGAGAAAGGCCAAAAAAGGGAAGGCCCAAAAAAAGAGAGAAAAGGAGAGAAGGGACAATGTTACTATCCTTTTTGCCACACTTGTGCTTCAAAGTAGCACCATGATCTTCATGATAGAGAGTCTCCTACATTGTCATTCTCATATACTAGTGGGAATTTTTCATAGTAGAACTTGGCTTATATATTCCAACGATGGGCTTCCTCAAAATGCCCTAGGTCTTCATGAGCAAGCAAGTTGGATGCACACCCACTTAGTTTCCTTTCTGAGCTTTCATAAACTTATAGCTCTAGTGCATCCGTTGCATGGCAATCCCTACTCACTCACATTGATATCTATTGACGGGCATCTCCATAGCCCGTTGATACGCCTAGTTGATGTGATACTATCTCCTTCTTTTTGTCCTCTCCACAACCACCGTCTATTCCACCTATAGTGCTATGTCCATGGCTCACGCTCATGTATTGCGCGAAAGTTGAAAAGGATTGAGAACATCAAAAGCATGAAACAATTGCTTGGCTTGTCATCGGGGTTGTGCATGATTTGAATATCTTGTGTGATGAAGATGGAGCATAGCGAGACTATATGATTTTGTAGGGATAAGCTTTCTTTGGCCATGTTATTTTGAGAAGACATAATTATTTTGTTAGTGTGCTTGAAGTATTATTGTTTTTATGTCAATATTAAACTTTTGTTTTGAATCATACGGATCTGAACAGTCATGCTACAATAAAGAGAATTACATGGATAAATATGTTAGGAAGCATTCCACATCAAAAATTATGTTTTTATCATTTACCTACTCGAGGACGAGCAGGAATTAAGCTTGGGGATGCTTGATACGTCCCAACATATCTATAAATTTTTATTTTTCCATGCTATTATATTATCTGTTTTGGATGTTTTATATGCATTAATATGCTATTTTATATGATTTTTGGCACTACGCTATTAACCTCGAGCCCAGTGCCAGTTTCTGCTTTTTCCTTGTTTTAGAGTTTCGCAGAAAAGGAATACCAAACAGAGTCCAAATGGAATAAAACTTTCGCGATGATTTTTTCTTGGACCAGAAGACACCCAGGAGCAACGATACATACGTGTCGGTTCCCCTTCTGTCACTAGGATCAAGCACCGTAAGATCGAACCCACTACAAAGCACCTCTTCCCATTGCAAGATAAATAGATCAAGTTAGCCAAACAAAACCCAAATATCGGAGAAGAAATACGAGGCTATAAGAAATCATGCATATAAGAGATCAAAGAAGACTCAAATAACTTTCATGGATAAAAAGATAGATCTGATCATAAACTCAAAGTTCATCGGATCCCAACAAACACACCGCAAAAAGAGTTACATCATATGGATCTCCAAGAGACCATTTTATTGAGAATCAAACGAGAGAGAGGAAGCCATCTAGCTACTAACTACGGACCCGTGGGTCTACAAAGAACTACTCACGCATCATCGGAGATGCACCAATGGACATGATGCACCCCTCCGTGATGGTGTCTAGATTGGATCTGGTGGTTCTGGACTCTGCGGCGGCTGTAATTGATTTTCGTCGACTCCCCTAGGGTTTCTGGAATATTGGGGTATTTATAGAGCAAAGAGGCGGTGCGGGAGGCCACCGAGGTGGGCACAACCCACCAGGGTGCGCCTGGGCCTCCTGGCGCGCCCTGGTGTATTGTGCTCACCTCGGGCCCCCTCCTTGGTACTTCTTTGGCCCACTGGATGTCTTCTGGTCCAAAAAATCCACAAAAGTTTCGCTGCGTTTGGACTCCGTTTGGTATTGATTTCCTGCGATGTAAAAACCTGCAGAAAACAGCAACTGGCACTTGGCACTATGTCAATAGGTTAGTACCAAAAAATGATATAAAATGACTATAAAATGATTGTAAAACATCCAAGAATTATAATATAACAGCATGGAACAATCAAAAATTATAGATACGTTGGAGACGTATCAGCATCCCCAAGCTTAATTCCTCCTCGTCCTCAAGTAGGTAAATGATAAAAACAGAATTTTTGATGTGGAATGTTTCCTAACATGTCATCTCATGTTCTTTTCTTTATAGCACGGGCATTTGGACTTTTATATGGTTCAAAGCAATAGTCTAGTTTTGACATGAGCCTTAAATACTCAAGCGTTCCAACAAGCAACCATGTCTTTCAAAGTATTAAGGCTAAAATAAGTTATCCCTAGCCCATCATGCTCAATCATTGATCCATTCATGAAACACACTCGCATATTAGCTACACCAAATGCTCTAGTGCGATCATAGTGCCCCCTAGTTGGTGCTTTATAAGCGAAGATGGAGACTCAAATTAAAAATAAAAATTGCATAAAGTAAAAGAAAGGCCCTTCGTAGAGGGAAGTAGGGATTTGTAGAGGTGCCAGAGCTCAAAGCGAAAATTGAGAGATAAAAACATTTTGAGCGGCATACTTTTCCCTCCAACGAAAATGACTTAGAGCTCCCAACACTTTCCATGCTAGATATATCATAGGAGGTTCCCAAATAGAAAATAAAGTGTATTCCTTTTTCAACCATACTTTCACTTTCCATGGCTAGCCGTATCCACGGTTGCCCTCCATACCTACACTTTCAAGGAATTTATTATTTAATAACATAAACTAAATCCATTTTTCATTTCGGGACTGGGCATCCCTAATACCTTTGCCTTACTCTCGTGCAATGACAAGTGAATAAACACTCATCATGAGAATAACACATCTAGCATGGAAAATATTGGTCACCCCTCACCGCCTCGCGAGCGGTACGAGCACACAAAAGGGAAATTTATTTTGAAAATTAGAGATGGCACATACAAATTTGCTTAGAACGGCCAAAGAATACCGCATATAGGTAGATATAGTGGACTCATGTGGCAAAACTGGTTTAAAGGATTTTGGATGCATAAGTAGTGATCATACTTAGTGAAAATGAAGGCTAGCAAAAGATTGAGAAGCGACCAACCAAGAAACGAATAATCTCATAAGCGAGCATTAAGCATAATTAACACCGAATAATGCACCACAAGTAGGATGTAATTTCATTTCATGACTATTGACTTTCGTGCTTGCATAGGGAATCACAAACTTTAACACCAATATTCTTACTAAAGCATAATTACTCATCAACATGACTCACATATCACATCATCATATCTCAAAACTATTACAAGGAATGAAGTTTATTTTGTCCAATGATCTTCATGAAAGTTTTTAATATATCCTTCTTGGATATCTATCACTTTGGGACAAATTTTCATGTGTTGCTTTTGATAAGCTCAAACAAATATAAGTGAAGATCATGAGCATAATATTTCTTTCTCTCAAATTAATTTAAGTGAAGCAAGAGAGAATTTTTGAAAAAATTTACCAACTCTCAAATAAATCTAAGTGAAGCATGAGAGCATTTCTTCAAAAATAACAAAGCACACCGTGCTCAAAAAAGATATAAGTGAAGCACTAGAGCAATTCCATAGCTCATAAAAATTTAAGTGAAGCATAGAGAGCAATTCTAGCAAGTCATGGCATAATTTTGGCTCTCTCAAATAGGTGTGTCCAGCAAGGATTCAAGACTTAAAACACAAAGGAAAACAAGCAGAGACTCAAATCATACAAGACGCTCCTAGCAAAACTCATAGTATGTGACGAATAAAAATATAGCTTCAAGTAAAATACCGATGGACGTTAGAAGAAAGAGGGGATGCCACTCGGGGCATCCCCAAGCTTAGTTGCTTGCTTCTCTTTGGATAATAGCTTGGGATGCCATGAGCATCCCCAAGCTTAGGCTCTTCTTACTCCTTATTCCTTCATCCATCATAACATCACCCAAAACATGAAAACTTCAATCAGACAAAACTCAACAAAACCTTCATGAGATCCGTTAGTATAAGAAAGCAAATCACTACTATAAGTACTGTAGCAAACCAATTAATATTTTATTTTTGAATTGTATCTACTGTATTCCAACTTTTCTATGGCAAAAACTCATCAAAGAAAACCATAGAATCATCAAAACAAGCACACAATGCAAAGAAAACAGAATCTGTCAAAAACTGAACAGTCTGTAGCAATCTGCATATTTCGAATACTTCTGAAACTCCACAAATTCTGAAAAATTAGGACGACCTGAGCAATTTGTATATTAATCTTCTGCAAAAAGAATCAGAGAAAAATAACGTTTCTGTGATTAATAAAAATTATTTTCGTGCGTGCAAAAGTTTATGTTTTTCAGCAAGATCAAACAACTATCACTCAAGAAGATCCTAAAGGCTTTACTTGGCACAAACACTAATTAAAACACAAAAAACACAATCATAACAGTAGCATAATTGTGCAAACACTCAAGAACAGAAAGCAAAAAACAAAAATAAATTTTATTCATTGGGTTGCCTCCAACAAGCACTATCGTTTTACGCCCCTTGCTAGGCATAAAGCAAGGATCTAAATTTTTTCATACTTCTCCAACTCTTGAATCAAACATTTAGAATTCTTCAGAGATTTAGCATAAATATTTTCAATGACAATGCCCCTAGGAACAAATTTAAAGAATTCATTTTTGCCCAAGGGATCCCTTTTAACCTCAACAAAATCCGGGTGAATACTAATCATCTTAAGATCTTCTTTACTATTATTACTAGAAGTTGCACCCTTATTTTTAGTAACCTGAGTAGTCTTGCCGATATTTAAGGGAGTTTTTTCAATGGTTTTAGCGGAAGCAAAATCCGTGCTTAAATTACTAAATATTTCTTCTAGTTTATCAATCCGAGACGGACTTTCTTCAATTCTTTCATGAATCATGGTTCCCTTTTCTTTTAACAACATACAAACTTCTCCCGCTTTTGATCCAATTTTAATAGCAAAATTATGCATCCTTTTATCCAAATTTCGATATGTTCTTCGGTGAGCATTTTCTTTTCAATAGCATCTAATCTTTCCATGACATGCTCAAGAGTCAAAAGTTGTTTCATTAATCATTTGAGGTGGTGAGCCCACTAAATTTCCCATAGCATTAAAAGCATCAAGAGAAGGACACATCAAGAAATTTCCACCGGTAATCGTATCAAGGATGAATCTATACCAAGTGGTGATGCCCACATAAAAACAGCAAAGAAGAACAACGATAGATTTCTTACGGATAGATCTATTATGAGCATTGCAAATCCTATAGCAAGCATCTTTTAAATTCTCTCCTCCCCTTTGTTTAAAGTTGAGAACCTCGTTCTCGGGAGTGCACGCAATAGAGGAAGAACTATCCATAACGACAAAAGTAGCAAACAAGATTGCACACAAAACAGATCTGGCAAGAAAACGGCAAACAAAAAAAGAGGGCGAATAAAACGGCATATTTTTGTGAAGTGGGGAGAGAAAAAAGAGAGGCAAATGGCAAATAGTGTAAATTGCAAGGAGATGAGATTTGTGATTAGGAACCTGGTAGATGTTGATGATGTCTCCCCGGCAACGGCGCCAGAAATTCCTTTTGATGTCCGCTAGAACTACGTCGGTATTTCCCCAAAGAGGAAGGGATGATGCAGCACAGCAACGGTAGGTATTTTCCTCAGTGATGAGACCAAGGTTATCGAACCAGTAGGAGAACCAAGCAACACTACGTAAACAACACCTGCACACAAATAACAAATACTCGCAACCCGACGTGTTAAAGGGGTTGTCAATCCCTTTCGGGTAACGGCGCCAGAAGTTGGCAAATGGACGTGAGAGAGTTGTAAATATTGATAAATCGAACGCCAAATAAAATAAAGTACAG
The DNA here is from genome assembly GCF_018294505.1 of Triticum aestivum. Classification (NCBI taxonomy): domain Eukaryota; kingdom Viridiplantae; phylum Streptophyta; class Magnoliopsida; order Poales; family Poaceae; genus Triticum; species Triticum aestivum. Next base: position 454,571,049 of record NC_057814.1, read on the forward strand.
CAAGGTATTTTTGTATTTTTGGTTTAATAGATCTGAAAATAAAAGCAAAGGCAAATATATTAAAGAAGAGACCCGGGGGCCGTAGATTTCACTAGTGGCTTCTCTCGAGAAAAATAGCAAACGATGGGTGAACAAATTACTGTTGGGCAATTGATAGAACTTCAAATAATCATGACGATATCCAGTCAATGTTCATTATATAGGCATCACATCCAAGATTAGCTGACCGACTCCTGCCTACATCTACTACTATTACTCCACACATCGACCGCTATCCAGCATGCATCTAGTGTATTAAGTTCATGGAGAAACAGAGAAATGCAATAAGAACGATGACATGATGTAGACAAGATCTACTTATGTAGAAATAGACCCCATAGTTTTATCCTTAGTAGCAACGATACATGCATGCCGGTTCCCCTTCTGTCACTGGGATCAAGCACCGTAAGATCGAACCCACTACAAAGCACCTCTTCCCATTACAAGATAAATAGATCAAGTTGGCCAAACAAAACCCAAATACCGGAGAAGAAATACGAGGCTATAAGCAATCATGCATATAAGAGATCAAAGAAGACTCAAATAACTTTCATGGATAAAAAGATAGATCTGATCATAAACTCAAAGTTCATCGGATCCCAACAAACACACCGCAAAAAGAGTTACATCATATGGATCTCCAAGAGACCATTGTATTGAGAATAAAATGAGAGAGAGGAAGCCATCTAGCTACTAACTACGGACCCGTAGGTCTACAAAGAACTACTCACGCATCACCAGAGAGGCACCAATGGACATGATGCACCCCTCCGTGATGGTGTCTAGATTGGATCTGGTGGTTCTGGACTCTGCGGCTATTGGAATTGATTTTCGTCGACTCCCCTAGGGTTTCTGGAATATTGGGGTATTTATAGAGCAAAGAGGCGGTGCAGGAGGCCACCGAGGTGGGCACAACCCACCAGGGGGCGCCTGGGCCTCCTGGCGCGCCCTGGTGTCTTGTGCTCACCTCGGGCCCACTCCTTGGTACTTCTTTGGCCCACTGGATGTCTTCTAGTCCAAAAAAATCCACAAAAAGTTTTGCTGCGTTTGGACTCCGTTTGGTATTGATTTCCTGCAATGTAAAAAACATGCAGAAAACATCAACTGGCACTTGGCACTATGTCAATAGGTTAGTACCAAAAAATGATATAAAATGACTATAAAATGATTGTAAAACATCCAAGAATGATAATATAATAGCATGGAACAATCAAAAATTATATATACGTTGGAGACGTATTAGTCCACCATGTAAATATCGTAGGTGGACGTGGTCGACCAGCGGCCGGTGACCGGGGGGCGACATCAGTACTAGTTGTGGCTCTGCTATCCTCATCCATGTATTCGGTGTTTTCTGAATTATAATCTAGCATATCAGTTAAATCATCGACAATGGCTAGCAAGTGGGTGGTGGATGTGACGTAAAATTCCCTATGGTACGCCTCGAAGGGTTGATGATTGTGGGTGGAGGGCGGGTCCTACTGGATGGTCATTTTCTGGATTCGGTCTAGTGCCTCGTTTAACATAGCGAGGGTCACTAAATTCGAGGGCTCTAAGCCAAATTCCGTTGTAACGGGGTGGGGCAGTTAGTGCCCTGGCCGGTCCTTGGTTTCCATAAGCCGAGCTAAGCTCGGGGTATGGTGCTGGATCCTTGAGGGGGTCCGAATTGTCACTGGAGACTAAGGACGGGCCTTGGTTTTTGTGTGTGGTTTGCACGCCGGGATTCGAGATCGAGCTACTTCGGGTCAGGGTTGACCCTTGGCCATCGGTTGCCGGTTCGTCGTAAGGGCTCAAGGCCAGAGGAGCATTGTGACGGAAAAGTTCGGCCGAGATTGACTCTTGGCTTCCGCCTCCTGATTCTGCCTCGAAGGCCGAGGATAGGCCCTCCATATACATGATGGATCCGACCGAAGGTGGAGTCTGGCCCCAGCTTGAAGCGGAGCCCTCCTGGCTCAAAGCTGTTCTGAGGGCGGGGGCTGATCCATAGATCGGATCGGAGGGGGACTCCAGAGCGGGAATGGCGAGGCCTGCGAGGGTGCGGGAGGGGGCAGTGAATCCGGCGAAGACCAGATCGCCCCGCGTGTCCGCAACATATTCCAGATTACCGAATCGAATTCAGTGTTCAGGAGCGAAGTTGTTGCCCATACGCGAAGAGTTGACCGGGGACAAAGAAGTCCCCGGATACGATGCCTTCTCCTACAATCAGGCGAGCCATCGAACCTTTGGGTGACCCCACAGCAGAACTCTCAATGAAAGCATCAATGTCTGTGTCAAAACCGGCAGACCTCGGGGTAGGGGTCCCGAGCTGTGGGTCTGAGAATGATGGGAACAAGGGACGATGAACATGGTGTTTACCCAGATTCGGGCCCACTCGAAAAGGTAATACCCTACGTCCTGCTTGATTGTATTGGATGTATAGTATGGTCATAGAGTAGATCTACCTCGAGATTAGCATGACCTAAACCCTAAGGTGATGAGGTGATGAATATAGCTCTACCCCTAAAGACTACAACCCTTAGTTTTGTTGGGAAACATTGCATGGAAAACAAAAAAAATTCTACCCACGTGCAAGATCTATCAAGGAGATGCATAGCAACGAGAGCGGACAGTGTGTCTACGCACCCTCGTAGACTGTAAGCGGAAGCGTTTGACAACGCGGTTGATGTAGTCGAACTTCTTCGCGTTCAACCGATTGAGCACCGAACGTACGGCACCTCCGCATTCAGCACACGTTCAGCTTGATGACGTCTTCTGCCTTCTTGATCCAGCAAGACGGCGAGGTAGTGGATGTGTTCTGGCAGCACGACAGCATGGTGATGGTGATGGTGAAATGATCTTCGCAGGGCTTCGCCTAAGCACTACGAAAATATGACCGGGGGTGTAAACGGTGGAGGGGGCGCCACACATGGCTAAGCAATTGTTTGGGGTGTGCTAGGCGCCCCCCTCCCACATATATATAGGTGGGGGAGGAGGGAGCAGCCAGGAGGGAGCCCCAAGTAGGCCGAATCCTACTTGGGGTCCTCCCCAAGTGGCGCCCCCCTTTCCTTATTTGCCGGAGAAGAAATGGAAGGAGGGAAGAGAGAAGGAAGGGGAGGCCGAATCCTCCCGCCTATCCTTTCCCCACTTGGGCGGCTGCCATGGGGGGTGCGCCAGACCCTTGTGGGCTGGTGTGCTCCCCTCTTATGGCCCAATAGGCCCATTAACCTCCCGCGGGTGTCCGGTACCCCCTCCGGTACTCTGATGATCACTCGGTAAACTCTGAAACACTTCCGGTGTCCGAATACCATCGTCCTATATATCAATCTTTACCTATCGACTATTTCAAGACTCCTCGTCATGTCCTGATCACATCCAGTACTCCGAACAACATTCGGTCACCAAATCATATAACTCATATAACAATATATCGTCAACGAACGTTAAGTGTGCGGACCGTACGGGTTCGAGAACTATGTAGACATGACCGAGACACCTCTCCGGTCAATAACCAATAACGGAACCTAGATGCCCATATTGGCTCCTACATGGTCTACAAAGATCTTTATCGGTCGAACCATTATGAAAACATACGTGATTCCCTTTGTCCATTGGTATGTTTATTTGCCCGAGATTTGATCGTCGGTTTCCTTATACCTAGTTCAATCTCGTTACCGGCAAGTCTCTTTACTCGTTCCGCAATACATCATCCTATAACTAACTCATTATTCACTTTGCTTGCAAGGCTTCTTATGATGTGTATTACTGAGAGGGCCCAGAGATACCTCTCCGATACTCAGAGTGACAAATCCTAATCTCGATATATGCTAACTCAACAAACACCTTCGGAGATACATGTAGAGCATCTTTATGATCACCTAGTTATGTTGTGACATTTGATAGGACACAAGGTATTCCTCCGGTATCCGGGAGTTGCATAATCTCATAGTTAGAGGAATATGTATTTGACATGAAGAAAGCAATAGCAATAAACTGAGCGCTCAATATGCTAAGCTAACGGATGGGTCTTGTCCATCACATCATTCTCCATTGATGTGATCCCTTTATCAAATGACAACACATGTCTATGGTTAGGAAACCTTAACCATCTTTGATCAACGAGCTAGTCTAGTAGAGGCTTACTAGGGACACGGTATTTGTTTACGTATTCACACATGTATTTAAGTTTCTGATCAATACAATTCTAACATGAATAATAAACCTTTATCATGAATAAGGAAATATAAAATAACAACTTTATTATTGCCTCTAGGGCATATTTCCTTCAGGTTTATATAGACATCGGTAGGGTTAGGGTTACCGGAGATCGATTACAACAAGGAATAAAGAGATCCTGCCTATCCTTGACTTGGAGGGCACACCATGGCTTCATAGATCTCCTATCGCTATACGACTTCACCAGTCCGGCCCATATTCAATGCGTCAGCGCCCCGAGGACCCCTTAGTCCATAACTCCCTCAGTATCTCTCCACTAACAGTGCAAAAAATACCTTCCTGCGTAATTCTGGGTTGGTTGTTAAGGTAACCTCGTCGAACCGCCTACTGAACAAAATCTACCGGGTAGACAGAGTGATATATCTGTGCTCCAGCACAAGTCCAATCCCTAATGGAGGTTGTTTCTGAAACAAGAATAGTGGTTGACAAATGTCATCAAGATATGAATGGTTTTGAAACCAGACTATCAGGCATTTGCTTCATTGTTCAAGAGCAATGGGGAAAAAGGGGGGAGGTCATGCTGCTCCATCAGATTCTACAACCTGAAACATTACCACTCAGGTCAAATGATTTTTGCTTCTATACATCTCATGGTGCATTTATCTGCAAGGATTGTGAACATTTATGCCAACGGGCCTTTTGTTGTATGGCTGTAATCTATTTTGTTGCGATACAATATTTATCGTGCTGCCAAAGGCCGTAGAATTAGCAAGCTATTTTTGTGTTGTGTAGGTTTATTCTAAGTAATGTGTTCGGCGTCATCGCTCTCCTTTTGCTGAAAGCATCGTAGGAGCCCAAAAGGCCAATATTCGTCCGGCCCACAACTCGAATGGAGCAAAAAACGATTATGGCCTGCAATCAGCATGTAGGCCACATAAAATAATTGGGCCTAAATCAGCGTAAGCTTTTCTTATTTCTCATTGTTCCATTTGTATGCCCATGGCCGTAGTGGGCCTTTAAGAGGCCTGAACATAATATGGGCCCATAGTAATAACGGCCCGTTAACATGTCTAAATATCTTGCAGGCCTTATTTGGCCCATAAATGACATGGACCGTTAATAGGCCGAAATGCAGATTGAGCCTTCATTGGGCCAGAATGTACCCATGGCTTGTAGCAGGCCAAAAGATGATTGAGACTAAAATGTGTTAAATAGCCCACTGATATTTAGCAAGGCGAAATGTATCTCAGCCATGGTGGCCCAGTTACATGGCGGATCGTTAACATCCCGAAAGTCAGCAGGGGCCGTAATTACGCCGACCTATTACACGGGCCTTTAACAGACAGAAAGTGCGGGCGGGATGGAATTGTTTCATCAAGAATATGGGTTGTTAATAGGCCTAATATGACGTAGGGCCACATATGGCCCATGTTGGGAAACGTTGCATGGAAAACAAAAAAAATTCTACGCACACACAAGATCTATCCATGGAGATGCATAGGAATGAGAGGGGAGACTGTGTCTACGTACCCTCGTAGGCCATAAGCGGAAGCGTTTGTTAACGCGGTTGATGTAGTCGAACTTCTTCGCCCTCCAACCGATCGAGTACCGAATGTACGGCACCTCCATGTTTAGCACATGTTCAGCTCGGTGACGTCCTCCGCCTTCTTGATCCAGCAAGATAGCGAGGTAGTGGATGAGTTCTGGTAGCACGACGTCGTGGTGATGGTGATGGTGAAGTGATCTCCGCAGGGCTTCGCCTAAGCACTACAAAAATATGACCGAGGGTGTAAACGGTGGAGGGCGTATTTCCTTCAGTCTCCCACTTACACTAGAGCCAATAATCTATATTACATTGTAATGAATCTAACACCCATGGAGTCTTGGTGCTGATCATGTTTTGCTCGCGGAAGAGGCTTAGTCAACAGGTCTTCTACATTCAGATCTGTATGTATTTTGCAAACTTCTATGTCTCCATCCTTGACCTTTTCACGAATGGAGTTGAAGCGTCTCTTGATGTGTTTGGTTCTCTTGTGAAACTTGGTTTCCTTCGCCAAGGCAGTTGCTCTAGTGTTGTCACAAAAGATTTTCATTGGACCCGATGTAGGTTTTACACCCAGATCGGATATGAACACATTCATCCAGACTCCTTCATGTGCTGCTTCTGAAGCAGCTATGTACTCCGCTTCACACGTAGATCCCGCCACGACGCTCTACTTGGAACTGCACCAACTGACAGCTCCACCAATCAATATAAAAATGTATCCGGTTTGTGACTTAGAGTCATCCAGATCAGTGTCGAAGCTAGCATCAACGTAACCATTTACGACGAGCTCTTCATCACCTCCATAAACGAGAAGCATATCCTTGGTCCTTTTCAAGTACTTCAGGATGTTCTTGACTGTTATCCAGTGATCCACTCCTGGATTACTTTGGTACCTCCCTGCCAAACTTATGGCAAGGAACACATCAGGTCTGGTACACAACATAGCATACATGATAGAACCTATGGCTGAGGCATAGGGAATGACTTTCACTTTCTCTCTATCTTCTGAAGTGGTCGTGAAGGAAATATGCCCTAGAGGAAATAATAAAGTTATTATTTATTTCTTTAATTCATGATAAATGTTTATTATTCATGCTAGAATTATATTCACCGGAAACATAATACTTGTGTGAATACATAGACAAACAGAGTGTCACTAGTATGCCTCTACTTGACTAGCTCGTTGATCAAAGATGGTTATGTTTCCTAGCCATAGACATGAGTTGTCATTTGATTAACGGGATCACATTATTAGGAGAATGATGTGATTGACTTGACCCATTCCGTTAGCTTAGCACTCGATCGTTTAGTATGTTGCTATTGCTTTCTTCATGACTTATACATGTTCCTATGACTATGAGATTATGCAACTCCCGTTTACCGGAGGAACACTTTGTGTGCTACCAAACGTCACAACGTAACTAGGTGATTATAAAGGTGCTCTACAGGTGTCTCAGAAGGTACTTGTTGGGTTGGCGTATTTCGAGATTAGGATTTGTCACTCCGATTGTCAGAGAGGTATCTCTGGGCCCTCTCGGTAATGCACATCACTTAAGCCTTGCAAGCATTGCAACTAAAGAGTTTGTTGCAAGATGATGTATTACGGAACGAGTAAAGAGACTTGCCGGTAACGAGATTGCACTAGGTATTGAGATACCGACGATCGAATCTCGGGCAAGTAACATACCGATGACAAAGGGAACAACGTATGTTGTTATGCGGTCTGACCGATAAAGATCTTCGTAGAATATGTGGGAGCCAATATGAGCATCCAGGTTCCGCTATTGGTTATTGACCGGAGACATGTCTCGGTAATGTCTACATAGTTCTCGAACCCGTAGGGTCCGCACGCTTAACGTTACGATGACAGTTATATTATGAGTTTATATATTTTGATGTACCGAAGGTTGTTCGGAGCCCCGGATGTGATCATGGACATGACGAGGAGTCTCGAAATGGTCGAGACATAAAGATTGATATATTGGACTACTATATTCGGACACCGGAAATGTTCCGGGTGATTTCGGAGAAAACCGGAGTGCCGGAGGGTTACCGGAACCCCCCCGGGAGAAGTAATGGGCCTTATGGGCCTTAGTGGAGAGAGAGAGGGGCAGCCAGGAGGGGCCGCGCGCCCCCTCCCCCTCTGGTCCGAATTGGACTAGGAGAGGGGGGGGCGGCGCCCCCCTTTCCTTCTCCCTCTCCCCCTTCCTTTCCCCCCTCCTAGTAGGAGTAGGAAAGAGGGGAGTCCTACTCCTACTAGGAGGAGGACTCCTCCTCCTGGCGCGCCAACAAGGGCCGGCCGGCCTCCTCCTTGCTCCTTTATATACGGGGGCAGGGGGGCACCCCATAGACACAACAATTGATCTATTGATCTCTTAGCCGTGTGCGGTGCCCCCCTCCACCATATTACACCTCGATAATATCATAGCGGTGCTTAGGCGAAGCCCTGCATCGGTAGAACATCCTCATCGTCACCACGCCGTCGTGCTGACAAAACTCTCCCTCAACACTCGGCTGGATCGGAGTTCGAGGAACGTCATCGAGCTGAACATGTGCTGAACTCGGAGGTGCCGTGCGTTCGGTACTTGATCGGTCGGATCATGAAGACGTACGACTACATCAACCGCGTTGTGTTAACCCTTCCGCTTTCGGTCTACGAGGGTACGTGGACAACACTCTCCCCTCTCGTTGCTATGAATCACCATGATCTTGCGTGTGCGTAGGAATTTTTTTGAAATTACTACGTTCCCCAACAGTGGCATCCGAGCCTGGTTTTATGCGTTGATGTTATGCACAAGTAGAACACAAGTGAGTTGTGGGCAATATAAGTCATACTGCTTACCAGCATGTCATACTTTGGTTCGGCGGTATTGTGAGATGAAGCGGCCCGGACCGACATTATGCGTACGCTTACGCGAGACTGGCTTCACCGTTGCGAGCACTCGTTGCTTAAAGGTGACCGGCGGGTGTCTGTCTCTCTCACTTTAGTTGAACCGAGTGTGGCTACGCCCGGTCCTTGCGAAGGTTAAAACGGCACCAACTTGACAAACTATCATTGTGGTTTTGATGCGTACGTAAGAACGGTTCTTGCTAAGCCCGTAGCAGCCACGTAAAACTTGCAACAACAAAGTAGAGGACGTCTAACTTGTTTTTGCAGGGCATGTTGTGATGTGATATGGTCAAGACATGATACTGAATTTTATTGTATGAGATGATCATGTTTTGTAACCGAGTTATCGGCAACTGGCAGGAGCCATATGGTTGTCGCTTTATTGTATGCAATGCAATCGCCATGTAATTGTTTTACTTTATCACTAAGCGGTAGCGATAGTCGTAGAAGCAATAGTTGGTGAGACAACAACGATGCTTCGATGGAGATCAAGGTGTCACGCCGATGACGATGGTGATCATGACGGTGCTTCGGAGATGGAGATCACAAGCACAAGATGATGATGGCCATATCATATCACTTATATTGATTGCATGTGATGTTTATCTTTTATGCATCTTATCTTGCTTTGATTGACGGTAGCATTATAAGATGATCCTTCACTAAATTATCAAAGTATAAGTGTTCTCCCTGAGTATGCACCGTTGCGAAAGTTCTTCGTGCTGAGACACCACGTGATGATCAGGTGTGATAGGCTCTACGTTCAAATACAACGGGTGCAAAACAGTTGCACACGCGGAATACTCAGGTTAAACTTGACGAGCCTAGCATATAACAGATATGGCCTCGGAACACGGAGACCAAAAGGTCGAGCGTGAATCATATAGTAGATATGATCAACATAGTGATGTTCACCATTGACAATACTCCATCTCACGTGATGATCGGACATGGTTTAGTTGATATGGATCACGTGATCACTTAGAGGATTAGAGGGATGTCTATCTAAGTGGGAGTTCTTAAGTAATATGATTAATTGAACTTGAATTTATCATGAACTTAGTACCTGATAGTATCTTGCTTGTCTATGTTAATTGTAGATAGATGGCCCATGCTGTTGTTCCGTTGAATTTTAATGCGTTCCTTGAGAAAGCAAAGTTGAAAGACGATGGTAGCAATTACACGGACTGGGTCCGTAACTTGAGGATTATCCTCATTGCTGCACAGAAGAATTACGTCCTGGAAGCACCGCTGGGTGCCAGGCCTGCTGCAGGAGCAACAACAGATGTTATGAACGTCTGGCAGAGCAAAGCTGATGACTACTCGATAGTTCAGTGTGCCATGCTTTACGGCTTAGAACCGGGTCTTCAACGACGTTTTGAACATCATGGAGCATATGAGATGTTCCAGGAGTTGAAGTTAATATTTCAAGCAAATGCCCGGATTGAGAGATATGAAGTCTCCAATAAGTTCTATAGCTACAAGATAGAAGAGAATAGTTCTGTCAGTGAGCATATACTCAAAATGTCTGGGTATAATAATCACTTGATTCAACTGGGAGTTAATCTTCCGGATGATTGCGTCATTGACAGAATTCTTCAATCACTGCCACCAAGCTACAAGAGCTTCGTGATGAACTATAATATGCAAGGGATGGTTAAGACGATTCCCGAGCTCATCGCAATGCTAAAGGCTGCGGAGGTAGAAATCAAAAAGGAGCATCAAGTGTTGATGGTCAATAAGACCACTAGTTTCAAGAAAAAGGGTAAAGGGAAGAAGAAGGGGAACTTCAAGAAGAACGGCAAACAAGTTGCTGCTCAGGAGAAGAAACCCAAGTCTGGACCTAAGCCTGAGACTGAGTGCTTCTACGGCAAGCAGACTGGTCACTGGAAGCGGAACTGCCCCAAGTATTTGGCGGATAAGAAGGATGGCAAGGTGAACAAAGGTATATGTGATATACATGTTATTGATGTGTACCTTACTAATGCTCGCAGTAGCACCTGGGTATTTGATACTGGTTCTGTTGCTAATATTTGCAACTCGAAACAGGGGCTACGGATTAAGCGAAGATTGGCTAAGGACGAGGTGACGATGCGCGTGGGAAATGGTTCCAAAGTCGGTGTGATCGCGGTCGGCACGCTACCTCTACATCTACCTTCGGGATTAGTTTTAGACCTAAATAATTGTTATTTGGTGCCAGCGTTAAGCATGAACATTATATCTGGATCTTGTTTGATGCGAGACGGTTATTCATTTAAATCAGAGAATAATGGTTGTTCTATTTATATGAGTAATATCTTTTATGGTCATGCACCCTTGAAGAGTGGTCTATTTTTGTTGAATCTCGATAGTAGTGATACACATATTCATAATATTGAAGCCAAAAGATGCAGAGTTGATAATGATAGTGCAACTTATTTGTGGCACTGCCGTTTAGGTCATATCGGTGTAAAGCGCATGAAGAAACTCCATACTGATGGACTTTTGGAACCACTTGATTATGAATCACTTGGTACTTGCGAACCGTGCCTCATGGGCAAGATGACTAAAACACCGTTCTCCGGAACTATGGAGAGAGCAACAGATTTGTTGGAAATCATACATACAGATGTATGTGGTCCGATGAATATTGAGGCTCGTGGCGGATATCGTTATTTTCTCACCTTCACAGATGATTTGAGCAGATATGGGTATATCTACTTAATGAAACATAAGTCTGAAACATTTAAAAAGTTCAAAGAATTTCAGAGTGAAGTTGAAAATCATCGCAACAAGAAAATAAGATTTCTACGATCTGATCGTGGAGGAGAATATTTGAGTTATGAGTTTTCTCTTCATTTGAAACAATGCGGAATAGTTTCGCAACTCACGCCACCCGGAACACCACAGCGTAATGGTGTGTCCGAACGTCGTAATCATACTTTACTAAATATGGTGCGATCTATGATGTCTCTTACTGATTTACCGCTATCGTTTTGGGGTTATGCTTTAGAGACGGCTGCATTCACGTTAAATAGGGCACCATCAAAATCCGTTGAGACGACGCCTTATGAACTGTGGTTTGGCAAGAAACCAAAGTTGTCGTTTCTTAAAGTTTGGGGCTGCGATGCTTATGTGAAAAAACTTCAACCTGATAAGCTCGAACCCAAAACGGAGAAATGCATCTTCATAGGATACCCAAAGGAAACTATTGGGTACACCTTCTATCACAGATCCGAAGGCAAAACTTTTGTTGCTAAATTCAGAAATTTTCTGGAGAAGGAGTTTCTCTCGAAAGAAGTGAGTGGGAGGAAAGTAGAACTTGATGAGGTAACTGTACCTGCTCCCTTATTGGAAAGTAGTTCATCACAGAAACCAGTTTCTGTGACACCTACGCCAATTAGTGAGGAAGTTAATGATGATGATCATGAAACTTCAAATCAAGTTATTACTGAACCTCGTAGATCAATGTCAGGTGCACCTATCAGAATCGGAACAAACCAATTACCAAATCCACCTATCATCGCCGGCATAACCATAAAAAAGCCAGAGTAAGATCCGCACCAGAGTGGTACGGTAATCCTGTTCTGGAGGTTATGTTACTAGACCATGACGAACCTACGAACTATGAAGATGCGATGGTGAGCCCAGATTCCGCAAAATGGCTTGAGGCCATGAAATCCGAGAGGGGATCCATGTATGAGAACAAAGTATGGACTTTGGTTGACTTGCCCGATGATCGGCAAGCCATTGAAAATAAATGGATCTTCAAGAAGAAGACTGGCGCTGACAGTAATGTTACTGTCTATAAAGCTCGACTTGTTGCGAAAGGTTTTCGACAAGTTCAAGGGATTGACTACGATGAGACCTTCTCACCCGTAGCGATGCTTAAGTCTGTCCGAATCATGTTAGCAATTGCCGCATTTTATGATTATGAAATTTGGCAAATGATGTCAAAACTGCATTCCTGAATGGATTTATGGAAGAAGAGTTGTATATGATGCAACCGGAAGGTTTTGTCGATCCAAAGGAAGCTAACAAAGTGTGCAAGCTCCAGCGATCCATTTATGGACTGGTGCAAGCCTCTCGGAGTTGGAATAAACGCTTTGATAGTGTGATCAAAGCATTTGGTTTTATACAGACTTTTGGAAAAGCCTGTATTTACAAGAAAGTGAGTGGGAGCTCTGTAGCATTTCTGATATTATATGTGGATGACATATTGCTGATTGGAAATGATATAGAATTTCTGGATAGCATAAAGGGATACTTGAATAAGAGTTTTTCAATGAAAGACCTCGGTGAAGCTGCGTATATATTGGGCATCAAGATTTATAGAGATAGATCAAGACGCTTAATTGGACTTTCACAAAGCACATACCTTGACAAAGTTTTGAAAAAGTTCAAAATGGATCAAGAAAAGAAAGGGTTCTTGCCTGTGTTACAAGGTGTGAAATTGAGTAAGACTCAATGCCCGACCACTGCAGAAGATAGAGAGAAGATGAAAGATGTTCCCTATGCTTCAGCCATAGGCTCTATCATGTATGCAATGCTGTGTACCAGACCTGATGTATGCCTTGCTATAAGTCTAGCAGGAAGGTACCAAAGTAATCCAGGAGTGGATCACTGGACAGCGGTCAAGAACATCCTGAAATACCTGAAAAGGACTAAGGATATGTTTCTCGTTTATGGAGGTGACAAAGACCTCATCGTAAATGGTTACGTCGATGCAAGCTTTGACACTGATCCGGACGATTCTAAATCGCAAACCGGATACGTCTTTACATTGAACGGTGGAGCTGTCAGTTTGTGTAGTTCTAAACAAAGCGTCGTGGCGGGATCTACGTGTGAAGCGGAGTACATAGCTGCTTCGGAAGCAGCAAATGAAGGAGTCTGGATGAAGGAGTTCATATCCGATCTAGGTGTCATACCTAGTGCATCGGGTCCAATGAAAATCTTTTGTGACAATACTGGTGCAATTGCCTTAGCAAAGGAATCCAGATTTCACAAGAGAACCAAGCACATCAAAAGACGCTTCAATTCCATCCGGGATTTAGTCCAGGTGGGAGACATAGAAATTTGCAAGATACATACGGATCTGAATGTTGCAGACCCGTTGACTAAGCCTCTTCCACGAGCAAAACATGATCAGCACCAAGGCTCCATGGGTGTAAGAATCATTACTGTGTAATCTAGATTATTGACTCTAGTGCAAGTGGGAGTCTGAAGGAAATATGCCCTAGAGGCAATAATAAAGTTATTATTTATTTCCTTATTTCATGATAAATGTTTATTATTCATGCTAGAATTGTATTAACCGGAAACATAATACTTGTGTGAATACATAGACAAACAGAGTGTCACTAGTATGCCTCTACTTGACTAGCTCGTTGATCAAAGATGGTTATGTTTCCTAGCCATAGACATGAGTTGTCATTTGATTAACGGGATCACATTATTAGGAGAATGATGTGATTGACTTGACCCATTCCGTTAGCTTAGCACTCGATCGTTTAGTATGTTGCTATTGCTTTCTTCATGACTTATACATGTTCCTATGACTATGAGATTATGCAACTCCCGTTTACCGGAGGAACACTTTGTGTGCTACCAAACGTCACAGAGTAACTGGGTGATTATAAAGGTGCTCTACAGGTGTCTCCGAAGGTACTTGTTGGGTTGGCGTATTTCGAGATTAGGATTTGTCACTCCGATTGTCAGAGAGGTATCTCTGGGCCCTCTCGGTAATGCACATCACTTAAGCCTTGCAAGCATTGCAACTAAAGATTTTGTTGCAAGATGATGTATTACGGAACGAGTAAAGAGACTTGCCGGTAACGAGATTGAACTAGGTATTGAGATACCGACGATCGAATCTCGGGCAAGTAACATACCGATGACAAAGGGAACAACGTATGTTGTTATGCGGTCTGACCGATAAAGATCTTCGTAGAATATGTGGGAGCCAATATGAGCATCCAGGTTCCGCTATTGGTTATTGACCGGAGACATGTCTCGGTAATGTCTACATAGTTCTCGAACCCGTAGGGTCCGCACGCTTAACGTTACGATGACAGTTATATTATGAGTTTATATATTTTGATGTACCGAAGGTTGTTCGGAGCCCCGGATGTGATCATGGACATGACGAGGAGTCTCGAAATGGTCGAGACATAAAGATTGATATATTGGACTACTATATTCGGACACCGGAAATGTTCCGGGTGATTTCGGAGAAAACCGGAGTGCCGGAGGGTTACCGGAACCCCCCGGGAGAAGTAATGGGCCTTATGGGCCTTAGTGGAGAGAGAGGGGCAGCCAGGAGGGGCCGCGCGCCCCCTCCCCCTCTGGTCCGAATTGGACTAGGAGAGGGGGGGCGGCGCCCCCCTTTCCTTCTCCCTCTCCCCCTTCCTTTCCCCCCTCCTAGTAGGAGTAGTAAAGAGGGGAGTCCTACTCCTACTAGGAGGAGGACTCCTCCTCCTGGCGCGCCAACAAGGGCCGGCCGGCCTCCTCCTTGCTCCTTTATATACGGGGGCAGGGGGGCACCCCATAGACACAACAATTGATCTATATATCTCTTAGCCGTGTGCGGTGCCCCCCTCCACCATATTACAGCTCGATAATATCGTAGCGGTGCTTAGACGAAGCCCTGCGTCGGTAGAACATCATCATCTTCACCACGCCGTCATGCTGACGAAACTCTCCCTCAACACTCGGCTGGATCAGAGTTCGAGGAACGTCATCGAGCTGAACGTGTGCTGAACTCGGAGGTGCCGTGCGTTCGGTACTTGATCGGTCGGATCGTGAAGACGTACGACTACATCAACCGCGTTGGGTTAACGCTTCCGCTTTCGGTCTACGAGGGTACGTGGACAACACTCTCCCCTCTCGTTGCTATGAATCACCATGACCTTGCGTGTGTGTAGGATTTTTTTTGAAATTACTACGTTCCCCAACAGGTCGGGCTTTGAGTCTGACTCAATTTCACACGTTGTAACAGATGCAAGAACCCTTTCTTGACTGATCCATTTTGAACTTCTTCCAAACTTTATCAAGGTATGTTCTTTGTGAAAGTCCTATTAAGCGTCTTGATCTATCTCTATAGATCTTGATGCCCAATATATAAGCAGCTTCACAGAGGTCTTTCATTGAAAAATTCTTATTCAAGTACCCTTTTATGCTATCCAGAAATTCTATATCATTTCCAATTAACAATATGTCATCCACATAATATCAGAAATGCTACAGACCTCCCACTCACTTTCTTGTAAATACAGGCTTCACCGTAAGTCTGTATAAAACCATATGCTTTGATCACCTCATCAAAGCGTATATTCCAACTCTGAGATGCTTGCACCAGTCCATAGATGGATTGCTGGAGCTTGCACACTTTGTTAGCACCTTTAGGATCGACAAAACCTTCTGGTTGCATCATATACAACTCTTCTTTAAGAAATCCATTAAGGAATGCAGTTTTGACATCCATTTGCCAGATTTCATAATTACAAAATGCGGCAATTGCTAACATGATTCGAACTAAATTAAGCATCGCTATGGGTGAGAAAGTCTCATCATAGTTAACCCCTTGAACATGTCGAAAACCTTTCACGACAAGTCGAGCTTTGTAGAAGGTGACATTACCATCAGCGTCTGTCTTCTTCTTGAAGATCCATTTATTCTCAATGGCTTGCCGATCATCAGGCAAGTCCACCAAAGTCCACACTTTGTTCTCATACATGGATCCTTTCTCACATTTCATGGCCTCAAGCCATTTATCGGAATCTGGGCTCATCATAGCTTCTTCATAATTTGTAGGTTCGCCTTAGTCTAGTAACATGACTTCTAGGACAAGATTACCATACCACTCTGGTGCGGATCGTGCTCTGGTCGACCTACGAGGTTCAGCAGTAATTTGATCTGAAGTTTCATGATCATTATCATTTGCTTCCTCTCTAGTTGGTGTAGGCATCACAGGAATGGTTTTCTGTGATGTGCTACTCTCCAATTCGAGAGAAGCTACAATTACCTCATTAAGTTTTACTTTCCCCCCACTCACTTCTTTCGAGAGAAACTCCTTCTCTAGAAAGGACCCATTCTTGGCAACAAAGATCTTGCCTTTGGATCTGTGGTAGAAGGTGTACCCAATTGTTTCCTTAGGGTATCCTATGAAGATGCACTTCTCCGATTTGGGTTCAAGCTTATCAGGATGAAGCCTTTTGACATATGTGTCGCAACCCCAAACTTTAAGAAACGACAGCTTAGGTTTCTTGCCAAACCATAGTTCATACGGTGTTGTCTCAACGGATTTAGACGGTGCTCTATTTAACATGAATGCGGCTGTCTCTAATGCATAACCCCAAAACGATAGTGGTAAATCGGTAAGAGACATCGTAGATCGCACCATATCCAATAAAGTACGGTTACGACGTTCGGACACACCATTACGCTGTGGTGTTCCAGGTGGTGTGAGTTGTGAAACAATTCCACATTGTTTTAAATGAAGGCCAAACTCGTAACTCAAATATTCGCCTCCGCGATCAGATCTTAGAGACTTTATTTTGTTGTTACGATGATTCTCCACTTCACTCTGAAATTCTTCGAACTTTTCAAATGTTTCAGACTTGTGTTTCATCAAGTAGATATACCCATACCTACTCAAATCATTTGTGAAGGTCAGAAAATAACGATATCGACCGCGTGCCTCAACACTCATCGGACCGCATACATCCGTATGTATTATTTCCAATAAGTCATTAGCTCGCTCCATTGTTCCGTAGAACGGAGTTTTAGTCATCTTGCCCATGAGGCATGGTTCACAAGTATCAAATGATTCACAATCAAGTGATTCCAAAAGTCCATCACTATGGAGTTTCTTCATGCGCTTTACACCAATATGACCTAAACGGCAGTGCCACAAGTATGTTGCACTATCATTATCAACTTTGCATCTTTTGGCATCAATATTATGAATATGTGTATCACTAAGATCGAGATTCAACAAGAATAGACCATTCATCAAGGGTGCATGACCATAAAAGATATTACTCATATAAATAGAACAACCATTATTCTCGTATTAAAATGAATAACCGTCTCGCAATAAACAAGATCCAGATATAATGTTCATGCTCAACGTGGGCACCAAATAACAATTATTGAGGTCTAAAAGTAATCCCGAAGGCAGACGTAGAGGTAGCGTGCCGACGGCGATCACATCGACCTTGGAACCATTCCCGACGCGCATCGTCACCTCATCCTTAGACAATCTTCATTTATTCTGCAGCTCCTGTTTCGAGTTACAAATATGAGCAACCAAACCAGTATCAAATACCCAGGCGCTACTACGAGCATTAATACGGTACACATCAATAACATGTATATCAAATATACCATTGTTCACTTTGCCATCCTTCTTATCCGCCAAGTATTTGGGGTAGTTCCGCTTCTAGTGACCATTCTCTTTGCAGTATAAGCACTCAGTTTCAGGCTTGGGTCCAGCTTTGGGCTTCTTCCCGGGAGTGGCAACTTGCTTGCCATTCTTCTTGAAGTTCCCTGTCTTTCCCTTTCCCTTTTTCTTGAAACTAGTGGTCTTGTTAACCATCAACACTTGATGCTCCTTCTTGATTTCTACCTCCGCGGCCTTAAGCATCGCGAAGAGCTCAGGAATCGTTTTATTCATTGGTTGCACATTATAGTTCATCACGAAGCCTTTGTAGCTCGGTGGCAGTGACTGAAGAACTCTGTCAATAACACTATCAACTGTAAGATCAACTCCCAGCTGAGTCAAGTGGTTATGATACCCAGACATTTTGAGTATGTGTTCACTGACAGAACTATTCTCCTCCATCTTGCAGCTATAGAACTTGTTGGAGACTTCATATCTCTCAACCCGGGCATTTGCTTGAAATATTAACTTCAAATCTTGGAAAATCTCATATGCTCCATGACGTTCAAAACGTCTTTGAAGTCCCAGTTCTAAGCCGTAAAGCATGGCACACTGAACTATCGAGTAGTCATCAGATCGAGCTTGCCAGGCATTCATAACATCTGCTTCAACTCCTGCAGCAGGTCTTTCACCTAGCGGTGCATCAAGGACATAATTCTTCTATCCGGCAATGAGGATAATCCTCAAGTTATGGACCCAGTCCGTGTAGTTGCTACCATCTTCTTTCAACTTAGCTTTCTCTAGGAACACATTAAAATTTAGGGGAACAGTAGCTCGGGCCATTGACCTACAACATAGATATGCAAAACTATAAGACTAAATTAAGTTAATTAATCAAATTACTAATGAACTCCCACTTAAATAAACATCCCTCAAGTTATCTAAGTGATACATGATCCAAATCAACTAACCCATGTCCGATCATCACGTGAGATGGGGTAGTCATCAATGGTGAACATCTCTATGTTGGTCATATCTACTATATGACTCACGTGCGACCTTTCGGTCTCCAGTGTTCCGAGACCATGTCTGTACATGCTAGGCTCGTCAAGTTTAACCCAAGTATTCTGCATGTGCAAAACTGTCTTACACCCATTGTATGCGAACGTAGAGTCTATCACACCCGATCATCACGAGGTGCTTCGAAACGACGAACATTGGCAACAGTGCATACTCGGGGAGAACACTTTTATCTTGAAATTTAGTGAAGGGATCATCTTATAATGCTACCGCCGTTCTAAGCAAAATAAGATGCATAAAGGATAAACATCACATGCAATCAAAATATGTGACATGATATGGCCATCATCATCTTATGCTTTTGATCTCCTCTCCAAACCATTGTAATGATCTCCATCGTCACCGGCTCGACACCTTGATCTCCATCATTGCGTCGGGGTCGTCTCGCCAACTATTGCTTCTACAACTATTGCTAACGCATAGCGATAAAGTAAAGCAATTACATGGCGCTTGCACTTCATATAATAAAGAGACAACCCTAAGGCTCCTGCCGGTTGTCGATATTACAAAACATTGTCATCTCATACATCAACATATATCACATCATATCATGACCATATCACATCACAACATGCCCTGCAAAAACAAGTTAGACGTCCTCTACTTTGTTGTTGCAAGTTTTACGTGGCTGCTACGGTCTTCTAGCAAGAACCGTTCTTACCTACACAAAAACCACAATGGTGATTCATCAAGTTTGTTGTTTTAAACTTCTTCAAAGACCGCCCGTAGTCAAATTTGATTCAACTAAAGTAGGAGAAATAGACACCCGCCAGCCACCTTTATGCAAAACTTGTTGCATGTCTGTCGGTGGAACCGGTCTCATGTGTGTGGACATGTAATGTTGGTCCGGGCCGCTTCATCCCTCAATACCGCCGAATCAAAATAAAACGTTGGTGGTAAGCAGTATGACTATCACCGCCCACAACTCTTTGTGTTCTACTCGTGCATACCATCTACGCATAGACCTGGCTCGGAAGCCACTATTGGGAAACGTTGCATGGAAAACAAAAAAATTCTACGCACACGCAAGATCTATCCATGGAGATGCATAGCAACGAGAGGGGAGAGTGTGTCTATGTACCCTCGTAGACCGTAAGCGGAAGCATTTGTTAATGCGGTTGATGTAGTCGAACTTCTTCGCGCTCCAACCGATCGAGTACCGAATGTACGACACCTCCGCGTTCAGCACACATTCATCTCGGTGACGTCCTCCGCCTTCTCGATCCAGCAAGACGATGAGGTACTGGATGAGTTCTGGCAGCAAGACGGTGTGGTGACGGTGATCTTCGCATGGCTTCACCTAAGCACTACGAAAATATGACCGAGGGTGTAAATGGTGGAGATGGCGCCGCACACGGCTAAGCAATTGTTGTGGTTGTGTTAGGCGCCCCCTTCTCACATATATATAGGTGGGGGGGAGGGAGCACCAGGAGGTGCCCCCAAGTAGGCCGAACCCTACTTGGGGTCCTCCCCAAGTGGCGCCCCCCTCCCTTACCATATTTGTCGGAGGGGGTGTCGGTGTCAAAACCGGCGGATCTCGGGTAGGGGGTCCCGAACTGTGCGTCTAAGGCTAATGGTAACAGGAGGCGGGGGACACAATGTTTACCCAGGTTCGGGCCCTCTCGATGGAGGTAATACCCTACTTCCTGCTTGATTGATCTTGATGATATGAGTATTACAAGAGTTGATCTACCACGAGATCGTAGAGGCTAAACCCTAGAAGCTAGCCTATGATTATGATTGTGATTGTTGTCCTACGGACTAAACCCTCCGGTTTATATAGACACCAGAGGGGGCTAGGGTTACACAAAGTCGGTTACAAGGGAGGAGATCTACATATCCGAATTGCCAAGCTTGCCTTCCACGCAAAGGAGAGTCCCACCCGGACACGGGACGAAGTCTTCAATCTTGTATCTTCATAGTCCAACAGTCCGGCCAAAGTATATAGTCCGGCTGTCCGAGGACCCCCTAATCCAGGACTCCCTTAGTAGCCCCTGAACCAGGCTTCAATGACGATGAGTCCGGCGCGCAGATTGTCTTCGGCATTGCAAGGCGGGTTCCTTCTCTGAATACTCCATAGAAGATTTTGAACACAAGGATCGTGTCTGGCTCTGCAAAACAAATGCCACACACCATCGTAGAGAGTATAATATTCCACAAATCTAATCTGCCGAGAACTTTTCATAACGTGACATCCCGCCGTGGCCCGGTCATTACGAACCGTTTTTCCCAGCCTGCCACTGCACGTGTTACGAGGCGGTTTTATTGGCATGTCTTGTCGAAGCAGAGATCGTGTTCCCCTTATCACGGGATTCTCATCAATACGGGTGTGGGTAACCCAATCGTGCTTGTTAGTATGACTCCTCGATTTTAGGCAAGTTCCAAACGGCCACGCGGAGGACGCTTGACATTCACCCTCTTTATAAAGGGGGCCAAGGCCTGCCCTTTTCTTCCCACGCTCGATCCTTGTCTTTCCCCACCTCAAGTTCCAACACCCAAGGCTCAGGCTAAGCGCTTCGGACCTTCAACCATGTCCGGATCCAACCTTCAAGGTCGGTGGATGGCCTCCTCTGACACAGAGGAGGACATCAAGAAGCTAAGGGAGGCCAGGTATCTGACCGCTGAAATCCCGCACAGGCTGCCTGCTCAAGGGCTGGTCATCCCCACTCCCGAACCCAACGAGAGTGTTGTATTTGTTTCCCACTTCCTCCGAGGACTAGGCTTTAATCTTGATCCCTTTGTTAGAGGGCTTATGTTCTATTACGGGCTCGATTTCCACGATCTAGCTCCAGATTCCATCCTTCACATCTCGTCATTTATCGTCGTGTGTGAGGCCTTCCTCCGCATCACCCCACACTTCGGCTTATGGCTCAAGACCTTCAATGTGAAGCCGAAGACGATCGATGGGCGACACGCAGAATGCGGAGGTGCCGTAATAAGCAAAGGCGCCGATGCTCTATGGCCAAAGGGTTCCTTCCCGGAGGTGTCCGACTTATGGCAACGGGAGTGATTCTACATCACAGCTCCCCGAGGTACAAAGTGGGCGGCTGCCCCCGCCTTCCGCTCGGGCCCTCCGTCGCAACTGGCGTCATGGGTCAACAAGGGGCTGGACTGGGGGCCAGTTAATGACGTGCTGACATTGCAAAGTTGCATCCAAGATCTCCTTAAGAGGGATGTCAGTCTTGTCAAGGTAATGCAAGTTATGCTAGTTCGTCGGGTCCTGCCATGCCAACGTCGATCTCTCCGTATGTGGGAGTTCAACTCGGAAGGACCGTGAACCATTCAGCAATTCTTCGGCGTGATGCTCGAAGAGATGTATGGATTGTTCTTCGGATCATGAATAAAGTGTCCGGACACCACCGAGGATGCGGGTCTCAACTGCAACCGTCTAGATACCCATGTAAGTAATCCTGCGGCCGAACATGCTGTCCTTTTATTTGTCACAACATCATTCTGAAAAAATTGCTCTCGGCCAGGACTGGATAAGAAAGGCAGAGAGGATCAGGTGTTCGGCCCCCCTTCCCGAAGGCTCGCCGGATCGTGTACTGGCCAGGATGCTTGAGCACGCACCTTATCAAGTGCCATCAGGGGAAGATAAAGGGAGGAATAAAGAAGCCGAAAGCGGGCTTCACACATTACACATCCAAACCGGGGGAATTAGTGTCTCCGCGAAGGAGGATAATCGGGGAGAAGAATCTAGAATCCCATCTCCCCAAGGAAGGAAAAGGACCGCCTCTGAAGACTTGGAAACGGTGGTTTCCAAACGAGGGAAGAAACCTTCACCAGGGGGCCCTGCCCCGGAGGGCGTCCTTACCGCACAGCACCCGCAAGGGGGCCAGCCCTCCACCGAGCTGTAAGTGAACAGGAGTACTTTGGTAAATATATCCTGCTTTATCTCCAAGGACAATAACCGAGACATATATCTTGCAGCCCGGCTCGTAGCCCTTCTCGACAGAGTTCGTCTTCGGGGGATCTTCTTCCGGAGATGATGGAGAGCGAAACGCCTCCCCCTGCCTCCCCGCCTCATGGGGCGGACGACCCTGAGGTGTCATCACGGAGGATTTCTCCTGATCCGCCAAGGCCAGAAGGTAACCCTTCGGCCTCCCGAAGTCCAGAGTATTCGGCTCCTAAGGAGAGCAATAAAAAGAGTCCGGGGTTGTCTGGTGCCCATCCGGACGCACTGATGGGCCTTCTGGAGCAAGCGGCTATCTCAGAGGCGCATCGTACTTTAATGGGTATGGTGGTTGAGAGGATTTCATCCGCAAAAGTGGGTTGCATGAAGCTTTTACGAGCCTGCTAAGAGGCTTTGAGGTACGCAAAGTAATATATATATTTTGACGGTACCACACACACTAGGTGTGCTCTATACAGATAGTAGCCCTTGAGACTCTGGTTGCCGTCCAGAGGCGGCAAATAGAGGATCATAGTCCCAGGTAATGATCGCGCTGCTTTCATGTGCAGACGGCTGAGGGTCCAGTGGCTGGCCGGACTGCTGAGTTTACCGAACTGAGGCGGCAGCTTGACGCGGCAGATGCCGACATCGCGCTTGTGAACAAGCGGCTTCACGAGGCACAGGGTATGTATTTTCGGTTGGTCAATAAATATTAAGAGGAACATGATGCTAGTATCTATAATATGCTGTGACTGCAGATGGAGCTGCAGCCATGGAGACCCTTCGGGCGGAACTTGCCCGAGCCAAGGAACAAGCCAGGAGAAGTGATGCGGCCGCCCTAAAGGCGGCCGAAGAGTTAAGAGCCGAACAGGCCGCTCATCGCCAGAGCGAAGAGAAAATAGCCAAGATGGATGTTGAGCTGAAAGATGCCGCCGGCCGATATGAGCTTCTTGAAAAGGAGAGCCAAGCGAAAGCGGCTGACCTGAAGAAAGCCATGGAGGCAGCCAGGGAAACCCGCTCTAAAATAAGAGCGGCAAAGGAGGAGCTCCGTCAAGCCAGAGATATCACGGTTGGGAAGCCCTTCTTGTTGCGGACGAAGTTCGGAGATCCGAAGTATGCCCCTCTGGATCAATTATGGAGTGCTGCAGACACGTACTTGGACTTGGCAATGAGTGTTGCTGATGCGACTGAGTTTTTCAAAGATCAAGAAGATCATGAAGTGGAAAGGTTGTTCTGGTCGCAGTTTAGTGCTCCCACGCGTCCGCAGCTGTTAACTGAACAAATAGCCGAGTCGGCCGAGCTCCATAGGTTGTCTGGACTTGCCATGAGGTCTGTCGTGGATCATCTTTGGCCGAAGGGACCAAGGCCGAATAGTTATTTTGGTTTAGTGCAACGATTCCTTGGCGCTGTGCCGCATATCGACGCTGTAAAGAGGTCGGCGTGCATAGAGGGTGCGCGGATGGCTCTTGCCCGTGTTAAGACATACTGGGCAGAGATGGAGGCCACCGCTATTGCAACCCGGGGTCCGGCCATAGGCCAGGTCCCAGCCGAGCACTATTTTGAAGAAGTCCTAGAAGGCGCTCGTTTAATAGAGGCTCAGTGCTCGAAGAGTATCATGTTCGAGTGACATGTATCCAAATTGTAAAAACAATGCTATTTGGATGATAAAGGCTGTGTTTATACTTTTGCCTGAAAGTATTATGATGCCTCCTGTGCGGCCGTTTATGTACGTATATAACCTGAAAGTTTGCAGTCATCGGCTTCAGCCCCCACGCATATAATGCAGGGGTGTTCAGAAAAGCGCGTATTCACACTTGATCCAACGTCTTGGTCCATTAAGGAGGTGATGGCGCGGCGAACAAGGCAATCAGACTATATAGCTTTAACACTTTCACTTAGCCATAGGAGTTTGACGGTGGGGCTACTATATAGCCCCTGGTACTTCCGCGCTCATCCGAATACGGTGCGCGTACATACATGACCGGGAAACCGGTCCTTCGTTAATGCGGAGGAATCGCGAGGATTCCACTGAGTCATCGAGTGGTTGACCAGTCTCGCGCTTTATCATGACAGTCAGTTTTCGGCTTTCTCTACTGAGGTGCTCATCCAGATGAACCAGGGCACAATCGCAGTAGCTCCCAGTGCCACCTTAGCCGATAGAGCAGAACGTAAGGTAGCAAAACACGGGAGCCGGGCAAACCCAACTATTGACCAAAGACATGATTCGGAGCTGATACATATAAGGCCAAACTCGCGACGCTGAACACTCCCTAAGGTAGTCGGAATTTACAACATATACTGGGCTGAGTAACGCCCTCGATAATGAGCCCTGAATTTTCAGGTACGTGCATTAGTCTGACGTGTCAAAATGCCAATAACGCTAGCATCCCTCTCGGTTGTGTTGAGTATCCGGAGGGTGTGAAGCAACAAGAGACAGTAAAAAAGGTTTATGCAGGGTCTTAATCTAAAAAGAAACCTTTGAGCGGGGCCCCGCTGCACGTCTGCGCCTGTGTCTCCGTTGTGCCGTATCCTGGAAGGGTGTAGCACGATGATCATCTGTAAAAAAGAGAAAAACCCAGGTGAAAGTTTTCGTGCGGAAAATTGGTTATTCTTAATGAACCATTAAAATGCGATCTATTATTGTATTAATATGGTCCAGCCGAACTGTAGCCCTTTTTACATGCGGGAAGCCCCTAGCACCACCTATGGGGGTATATCCCTCGACCCAATCTCAGGTTTATCTGAGCTGCTACAGCAAGTGGTGCGCTGGACTCGTCTAACCGTGTTCGCGGTCTTGACGACTGATCATTCATTCTGGTTGGAGAGGCCGTTCAGTGTTCGGCTATTAGAGCCGCCACATATTCCTCCGCACGTAGGGAACGATGTGTGTTTCCGCTAACTGTGATGATGCCACGTGGACGGGGCATCTTAAGCTTAAGATAAGCGTAATGCGGCACTGCATTGAAACGAGCGAAGGCCGTTCTTCCGAGTAGTGCGTGAAAGCCGCTTCGGAATGGAGCGATGTCGAAGGTTAATTCTTCACGTCGGAAGTTGTCAGAAGAACCGAATACGACCTCTAGCACTAGAGAAACCGTGCAGCGGGCCTCTGGGCCTGTTATTACTCCTTTATGGTATTATTGCTTTGGTTGATTCTTGTCGGGTCTATCCCCATTTTGCGGACGGTGTCCTGATATATCAGATTAAGACTACTGCCGCCGCCCATAAGGACTCGGGTGAGATGGTATCCGTCATTTATTGGGTCTAGCACCAAGGCAGCCAATCCTCCGTCGGATACTAGTCGGGTGATCCCTGCGATCAAAAGTGATCGGGCAGGCCGACCAAGGGTTGAACTTGGGGGTGACGGGCTCCACGACGTATACGTGTCGGAGTGCGCATTGGCGCCTCCTGTTCGGTATGTGAATTGCGTAAATCATGTTCACTGTTTTGACCTCTGGTGGGAATTTTTTCTGTCCCCCGTGTTCGGCTGGCGAGGCTCGTCCTCATCTTCACTTGGTGTCTGACTCCCCTTGTGTTCGGCGTTTAGCTTGCCGGCCTGCTTGAAGACCCAGCATTCTCTGTTGGTGTGATTTGCAAGTTTGTCGGAGGTGCCATGAATCTGACATAATCTGTCTAGAATCTTGTTTAGGCTGGACGGTCCATCTCTGCTGCCTTTAAATGGCTTTTTCCGTTGACCGGGTCGAGAGCCCCTGAATCCGGCATTTACCTCTGTGTTGTCTAGGCTGTCTCCATTGTTTCGACACTTGCTTTTGTTGCGTCGCGGTTTCCCGTTGCCATCCCTGACTTCGGATGTGCCTGGGTCGCTGGTGCCGCTACGGGACAGCCAACTGTCTTCGCCCGCGCAAAAGCGGGTCATAAGGCTTGTTAGGGCTGCCATTGTCCTCGGTTTTTCCTGGCCGAGGTGTCTAACAAGCCATTCGTCCCGGACACTGTGTTTGAAAGCCGCTAAGGCTTCGGCATCCGGGCAGTCGACGATTTGATTCTTCTTCATGAGAAATCTGTTCCAAAGCTTTCAGGCTGACTCTCCGGGCTGTTGAATTATGTGACTTAAATCGTCTGCATCCGGAGGTCGGACATAGGTCCCTTGAAAATTAGCCCTAAAAGCATCCTCAAGCTCTTCCCAACTTCCAATTGAGTTTTCGGGGAGGCTTTTCGGCCAGTGCCGAGCTGGTCCTTTCAACTTGAGGGGCAGGTATTTGATGGCGTGGAGATCATCTCCGTGAGCCATGTGGATGTGAAGGATAAAGTCCTCAATCCAAACCCCAGGGTCTGTCATTCCGTCGTATGCCTCTATGTTCACGGGTTTGAATCCCTCTGGAAATTCATGATCCAGCACCTCATCGGTGAAGCATAGGGGGTGCGCGGCACCCCTGTATTTGGATGCGTCATGGCATTCTTCTGACGGTTGTGGTGTTCGGTTTTGATTCCGAGCTGTTATTCGGTCAGTATAGTCGTTTGGGCGGCCATGATTCTGTGCCGGAGCGCGCTTCCTAGATCCGTAGATGGACCTAGCCATACTGGCTTTTTTATGCAGGTCCTCACGTAAATCGTGCGCGGACTTGTGTGCGATGTCGTTAGCCGCCTTGTCGCGGCCACGGGGTGGTCGGTCCGTCTGATCGGTCGTTTTATTTTTTGGCTGAATGGGCTCTAAAGCCTCGTCGTCGAATTCGGGCAGCAGTTTGCGCTTTGGATAGCTCTTTGTGTGGCGATTGCCACCGTATTTTTCTTCGGTGTCAAGCACCTTGTTCCATCTGCTGTTGAGCGTATTATGCGCGGCCTTAAGCCTTTGCTTCTGCTTCTTCAGGATCCTCGCGGTGGCAATAAGCCTTCCATGGAGGTTCTCTTGTTCCAAGTGCCTTTCTGGGATGATGTGTGCATCGTCGTCCAGACTGTTCTCCTCTCCGGAGACAGGTTGATGATTTTTACCCTCGGCGTCGCCGTGATCGGACAGCGGCTCCGTACTATGTTCGCCGTCCGCCGGCTCATCCTGCTCCATCGCTGGGTCCATGTGGTCGTCTTTTCCTTTGGAGTCGACCGGGGTATTATTCTTTCTTGCGCTATTATTGCTGTTTTTGCTGAGGCGGGATTTGGAGCGGCGCCTACGTCGTCGCTTTGGTTGCTTTTCGAGGGAATTATCCTTCGCTGCATCCTTCCGTTCCTCGTCGTTGTTTTCTTTGGGTGTATCCACCATGTATATATCATATGATGAAGTGGCTGTCCAGCGCCCTGTGGGCGGTGGTTCCTGTTCCTCTCCTGCATCGTCGTCCATACCGTCGATGTCTTCGGAGTCGAAATCAAGCATGTCGGTTAAGTCGTCGACAGTGGCTATTAAGTGGGTGGTGGGTGGGGAACGAATTGCTTTGTCGTCCGCTTCCCACTCGAGCCGGACATAGTTCGGCCAAGGATCTCCTGACAAGGAGAGGGACCTTAATGAGTTTAGCACGTCGCCCAAGGGCGAGTGCTGAAAGATATCCGCGGAGGTAAACTCCATGATCGGTGCCCAATCAGATTCGATAGGCACGGACGCAAGCGGTTCGGAGCCTGTGGCCAGGGACGAATCCAAGGGTCCGGTGACACAGCTCTCATAGGAGGTGAAGTCAGTATTTGGCTCTATCGCCGCTGAGTGCGCGGCCTCCGTGGCGGGGTCTATCCACCCGTCCTCGGACGGCACGATCTGCTCCGGATTGAGGGCCGGAGTAGCCGCAGGTGTGATCTCCCGAACACCGTCCGACGGCAGAGCTAAGTCACGCTCGTCGTGACTGTGCGGCGCACCTGACATGGGCTCGAATCCGTTGAAGATCTAGTCTCTGCGGAAGCCGGCAGTATAGTTCAAGCTTCCAAACCTGACCTGATGGCTAGGAGCGTAGCTATCGATCTGCTCCAGATGGCCAAGCGAGTTGGCCCGCAGTACGAAGCCGCCGAATACGAAGATTTGTCCGGGGAGAAAAATCTCACCCTGGATCACATCGTTACCGATGATCGAAGGAGCCATCAAGCCTTATCGTGACGGCACAGTGGAACTCTCAATGAAAGCACCAATGTCGGTGTCAAAACCGGCAGATCTCGGGTAGGGGGTCCCGAACTGTGCATCTAAGGCTAATGGTAACAGGAGGCGGGGGACACAATGTTTACCCAGGTTCAGGCCCTCTCGATGGAGGTAATACCCTACTTCCTGCTTGATTGATCTTGATGATATGAGTATTACAAGAGTTGATCTACCACGAGATCGTAGAGACTAAACCCTAGAAGCTAGCCTATGATTATGATTGTGATTGTTGTCCTACGGACTAAACCCTCCGGTTTATATAGACACCGGAGGGGGCTAGGGTTACACAGAGTCGGTTACAAGGGAGGAGATCTACATATCCGAATTGCCAAGCTTGCTTTCCACGCAAAGGAGAGTCCCACCCGGACACGGGACGAAGTCTTCACTCTTGTATCTTCATAGTCCAACAGTCCGGCCAAAGTATATAGTCCGGCTGTCCGAGGACCCCCTAATCCAGGACTCCCTCAGGGGGGAGGAAAGGGGGGAGAGGGAAGGAAGGGGGAGGCCGAATCCCCCCTCTTTCCTTCCCCCACTTGGGCGGCTGCCATAGGGGGTGCGCCAGCCCCTTGTGGGCTGGTGTGCTCCCCTCTAATGGCCCAATAGGCCCATTACCCTCCGGGGGGTGTCCGGTACCCCCTCCGCTATTCCGATGACTACCCGGTACACTCTGAAACACTTTCAGTGTACGAATACCATCGTCCTATATATCAATGTTTACCTCTCGACCATTTCGAGACTCCTCGTCATGTCCGTGATCTCATCCGGGACTCCGAACAACATTCGGTCACCAAATCATATAACTCATATAACACTATATCGTCAACGAACGTTAAGCGTGCGGACCCTACGGGTTCGAGAACTATGTAGACATGACCGAGACACCTCTTCGGTCAATAACCAATAGCGGAACCTGGATGCCCATATTGTCTCCTACATATTCTACGAAGATCTTTATCGGTCGAACCTTATGACAACATACATAATTCCCTTTGTCCATCGGTATGTTACTTGCCCAAGATTCAATCATCGGTATCTTCATACCTAGTTCAATCTCGTACCGGCAAGTCTCTTTACTCGTTCTGTAATAAATCATCTTGCAACTACCTCCTTAGTCACTATGCTTCCAAGGCTTCTTATGATGTGTATTACCGAGAGGGCCCAGAGATACCTCTCTGATACTCGGAGTGACAAATCCTAATCTCGATCTATGTCAACTCAACAAACACCTTTGGAGATACCTGTAGAGCATCTTTATGATCACCCAGTTACGTTGTGATGTTTGATAGCACACAAGGTATTCCTCCGGTATCTGGGAGTTGCATAATCTAATAGTCGAAGGAATATGGATTTGTCATCAAGAAAGTAATAGCAATAAACTGAACGATCAATATGCTAAGCTAACGGATGGGTCTTGTCCATCACATCAAATGACAACACATGTCTAGGGTTAGGAAACCTTAACCATCTTTGATCAACGAGCTAGTCTAGTAGAGGCTCACTAGGGACACGGTATTTGTTTATGTATTCACACATGTATTTAACTTTCCGATCAATACAATTCTAGCATGAATAATAACCTTTATCATGAATAAGGACATATAAAATAATAACTTTATTATTGCCTCTAGGTCATATTTCCTTCGGCCCATGGGTTGAGTGGGTCGTTGACAAGCCAAAAAACATATCAGGCTGGAAGTGGCCCAAATCTACATTGGGACGCTAACAGGCCGAAAGTTAGACCTGGCCGAAATTGGCCCAATACCATCACGGTTTGTTTATGGGCCGAAAGTTTCATCGAGCAACAAATGGGCCCAAATGTAGTGGGACCTTAAACAGGCCAGAAACACACCGGGCTGTAAGTAGGCCCAAATACATAGCGGAATGATAACGGGCCAGATGTGGCCATGGGCCGCAATGATGAGAAATCCACAACGGGTTGGTGACGAGCCGATTTGATACTATTTCTACGGGCCTTACCTACAAATGGGTTGTGTGCAAGAAGGCCGTTAATGGGCTAGCCCGCTAACTTTGACTAGGCCGGCCATTTTAACCTAATTGGGCCACTGTTGGGTTGTGCCTCGTGTCCACGTACCATAGGCGCGTCTCGTCCATTGGATGAATGACATCAGCTGCAACATCGAGCTGATACGTGGATCTGTTGGCGAATGAGAATTTTACACGTGGAGGTTGTTAACGGGTTATCGGATCCAAAACCGCATCCGATAGCTTAACGGCGACCTGTTACTGTGGATGCCACATGTCGGTTACCCTTGATGAAAACACTTCCATGACGCGACATTTATCATCATGGAAGTGGACACTTCCGTGATGATAATTTGAGTATTGTAATGGAACACTTCCACGACAGCACAGATATGACTATCTTGATTCTGTCATAAAATCGCCACGGATGTATATGCATGATAGAAAACGTGACATACTGTGACAAACACGTATCATCACAGAAGTGTTTTTTATAGTGCTGCAGGCACTGTCCAGGATCCATTCAGTAGCTTTCGCAAGTGTACCCTACAGTGCAGTTAGTGGGATAGGCTTCACCAAGACAATTGTCAAGAGCAAACATTTGACGATAAACACTTTCAAGAAA
This sequence comes from Triticum aestivum, assembly GCF_018294505.1. Classification (NCBI taxonomy): domain Eukaryota; kingdom Viridiplantae; phylum Streptophyta; class Magnoliopsida; order Poales; family Poaceae; genus Triticum; species Triticum aestivum. Next base: position 454,602,681 of record NC_057814.1, read on the forward strand.
TGTAAGTTTCCTGGTGGATATAACAGGGTGATCATCAAGAAATCCATGGACGAATAAATGGTAAGACTATTTGGAAATTTTATCTTGCGTCCAACAAGATTTTCCAGGTCTCCAGCATTGTCTTCAGAACCCAATGCATTTCGGCTGAAGACCTGACCCTGCAAGAGAAATCAGTTCTTTGTAACCACCCACATCTGAAGGGGTGACTTAGAAGTAATGAGTCTAAGTGCAGCATCTGAGAATTTAGGCTTTGAAGCCCTTGCAAATAGCTTAGGGGGATAGAATACTCAAATGAATATGCAGAAAAGTTCTTCGATTTGTGAACATAATGGTTTGAGGAAAGATGCTCATATTCATGAGACTGATCATTGTGACCCTGTGAAACATAAGTGTTAGCACAATCATATGAAGACCTCTATCTGTATGAAGACTTTGGTCCATATGAAGCTTTTGCTTTGGGGTTTGTCTTCTTCCATGGTGGTGTCATGATGACATTCAAGGGAACCTTTTCCATAAGACTTTTAGGTACGCAAATCTTCTTCATAGGAGAACCATTCCTGCAGTTAGTTCCAATAAACCTGCCAATCACTTCACCGTTCTGATTTTTGAATAGTTTAAAAAATGCGAGTACCAACGTTAAGTTTTGGACTTCAACCATGGTGTGCTGAGGATACCATTATTCTCATAACCATCCAACAATAGGTTAGTTCACCTAAAGTGAAACAAGTTGTCAAGCCTGATAAGACATGGAGGTTTTCTCTTAAACAGGGTAAACATGGGTATTCCGTTCTGAATCAAGTATATTTCTCTCGAAGTAAACAAATGAAGCAGTACTTGTGAATGAGAATTGTTGGTACACTGCCTTCTCCTCCCAAAAGTTAGGGTTCCTCTGCCTTCCGTCGGTCCGCCTCGTCTCCTGTGGCCTTAGGGCCAGGGGGCGCGGTGGATACCGGTCCTTGCCGGTGAGAAGGCTCCGTTTTTAGATGTGTCTTCGAGATTTGTTATGGTTTGTGTCTCACGAAGGCGAGATGGCGGCGGCTCCGTGAAGATGGAATTAGGTTCTTCCCGCCTAGCCTCGTTTTGGTTGGGCGTGTGGAGGTGTGTCTCCGGCGGATCTGTCATTGGTGCATTTGTTCAGATCTGTTCGTCGTTTGTCTATGTTCGTGTATCTTCGGGTGGGTCCTTCTGATCTACGGTACTCTTCATCGGCAACGGTTGTTGTTCTGGTGCGCTAGTTCTATGGGGCCTTATCACGATGACTTTTCGGCTGTCTACTACAACAAATTTTGCTCGGCTCCGGTGAAGGAGGGGCGATGACGATGGCACCTTCGGCTCGCTTCAGTGCTTGTAGTCGTCGTTAGGTGGTTTATGGCTGTAGGTGTAATTTTTATTATTTCTGGTATTTGTTGTAGCATCATGATTGAAGATAAATAGATATTATGTTTTTTTAAAGGTACCGGTTGTGAATAGTACCGCCCAGAGAGTGCAAAGTGGACGTGACTGTATCCATGAAACTGCATCACTGTGCCTTCCTCTGCATGGTTCCGCACAAATTGAAACCCAAAACTGTATCACCGCAGGTTCAAACGAAGCCCCCAGCCCCAAGCTACAGCTAACCTGTGGTCCGGTCCAGTACCCGACCCATCAACAGTTTCCTGAGGCTACCGTCAGCTGCTCATCGGGTCCAGTCCGCCGGAACAGCAGAAAACACAGAGGCCTCGGTGACCGCGCCCGGTCATGTAAAACGCGCACAAAGCCAGCGCCAACTTTCTTTATCTATCTTATTAAAGAAAACAAAAGAGCGACCCAAAAAAAAGCAAAACTTTTGGGTCGGACACATTTAGATGTGTCATAACTATGTCACATCTAAGCTGATGTCCAGTCTATTTGTGGTCTTTTTTTTGTCCTAGTTTTTTTGTTTCTTGTTGCTGCATTATGTATTGGGTCTGTCTAGGACACATCTAGATGTGACATAATTATGTCACATCTAAGCTGATGTCCACTCTGTTTGTGGTCTATTTTTTTGTTCTAATCTTTTTTATTCTTGTTGCTGCATTATATATTTGTGGGAGCTTAGATGTGACATCCTTAAAAAAACATCTAGATGTGAATTAGACAAACTGTTATGTATTTGTGGGAGCTTAGATATGACATCTTAAAAAACATTTAGATGTGAATTAGTCAAACTGAAAACTTTTCCAAAAAAAGAAGAAGGAGAGAGAGCGAGCAAAAGTTAGCGCAAACGGAGCACTCCCCTCTCTTTTTCGGGCAGCGGCGAGCAAGTCGCTTTCCCTCGCTCCGTCGCGTGCTTGCATGCATGCATGCATTGCTTTTTCCCGTCGTCCCTTTGCTCGGACGGTCGGACCGACGTACGACAACGATGCCTCCGACCGCCATCGCCGCCGCGCCGGCCGACGCACGCCATGTTTCGAGGTGGCAGCCGGCGATCGAATGGCCACCCAACACATAATCTGCGCGGGCCAGGAGAAAAAAACACACGCAAGTGACCTCGGTCGTCACGCCGTGCTTAGAGCATCTCTAGAAGGCCCGCTAAAATAACCGCTGATTTGCGGGATCCATGCCGTATCGCCCGCCCGAGCAGACCCGTCAAATCGAGCAGTCCTGAATTTTTTTTTGAGATCCCATATCCGCGAGCCCTTTTTTCATGTGTGTGGGAATCCACCCGATTTTGCAGGCATCTCTTTCCGTTAGCGCAAAGCATTCTTGCCCCGCTTTCGTTTCCCGCTTTCACTCGCCGCCGCCGCAAATCCTCCGGCTGCCCTGCGGCGTCCGAAAGCTCCGCCGCCCCGCGCCGCATCCACTCCACCAACTTTCGGCAGTGGGGGAGCAAGGCGCATTGGGGAAAGAGGGCGGCGCGACGCTGCTTCGGTCGGGGGGAGAAGAAAGTGGCGATACTGCGTTGGCCGGCCGGAGGAGAGAGGGTATCACGACGCGGCTTGCTTCGGGCGTGGTATGTTCGGTTGAAACTTATGCCGGCTAGTGCTCAATTTTGGCCCGGACTGGGTTCGGGTGAAGCTCATTCCTGCTTGTATGCATATTGTAGATTTCATTCGGTTGACATTTATGAAATGTGTAATTTGTTTGATGTTTTACGAAAAATTTACGGTGCGGCGAGTGTTCCGACGAACAGATCCTGCAAACATGTCCCGCAATACATTTGCGGGACACGTTTGCGGGGTCTATTCGTCCGGAGCTTTGCGGGACACATTTGCAGGATCTGTTCGGCTGGAACACTCGCCGCACTCTAAAAACAATTTACGAAAGCCTTTATACGTGTTTTGTGGGACGCGCGGTTACGGGATCTGCTAGAGATACTTTTATCGTGTTTGCACCGTGTGTAAAAGCCACGCGGTAAATTAACGTTCGCCAAAGGCCTCGCCTAAAGACGAGAGGGAGAAAAGAAAGAGAGAGAGAGAGAGAAGCAGATTAATCGCAGGAGTAAAAGGAAGCGGGCGGTCCGGTGTGCGTGAAAAGACGGCCGCCGCTTTGTGTTGTGCGTGCGCGAGCACTGGCGTCGGAGGGAGCTTTGCTTTCCTTTAGTTTGGGGTAGGCTGCGTGCATGGCATGGCCCCGGCTCCTAGCTTTGCTTTTAGTTTTGCTTTCCCCCCCGGCTTTATATAAGCGCAGCACCCCTCCGGCGCTTCATGCCACTTTGGACGGGATCTTTGCCTGCTTTATCCTCTACTTAGCCGTTGCTACTACGACTGACCGACTACTCTTGCAAGGGAGGAGCAGCCGAGAGAAAGCTTGCTTGGATAGCTAGGAAGAGCAGTTCGGATTTCGAGCACGCCTCTTCTCTCATCAGGCATACATCAGTCAGGTACACTATCCTCTGCTGATTCTTAGCAGCGGAGAAACACATATTCTGGTCTTATTTATCATGTCCATGTCGTAAGTTTGTTCAAGCTGTAATGTCAGTTATACTCGCTAGGATGTCGCTTAATTCTGCTCTAAAGCTCATTAAGAAACATACGGCACACCGTTTACGTGAGGGGGTTCTCGGGAGTTGGTGGTTGCGAGCAATGGCAGCGGTCGAGAGTGGCCTAGCCAGCTAAGATCCATGGCGTGGCACTGTATGCACGGTACTGTGCATGATCTGCTGCTGCACATTCATTCTGCACGCATATGCATCCGCGCACATTTTGCCGCGGATTCGCTTGGACACTCGTCGATTTCCGTCGGCCCCCTTGCGTTTCCTTCCTTTTGATGCCATGCGGCGGCGCTTTTGAGGCAGGCGAGAGAGAGAGCGATCGAGCGCGTTCGGCCTGCAACAACAGCAAGGGAGGGGAAACCGGCTTTCCCGTCGCCCCGTAGCTGCACGGCCATGGCGTGAGGCCAAAAACACACTGTGGAGATCCCAGTCACACATCACGGCCATGTAGTACGCTCGCAGTCGCACGGCTCTTCTGCCCGCGCTCTCTCTCTCTCCCTCCTCTGCCGGCCATTAAATGGATGCATGCATGCATGCACGCGAACCCCTTCTTCAAACTTGGGTAGAACAGCTCATGATTGCGCCGCTTGTAGGCTTGCTGCCCGTCGTCTTCTCCGGCCCTCTCTGCCTCCGCGATAGGGCGCCCTAGGCTGATTCTTTAGTCCTTTTCCCTTCCATGAAAGCAGTATAGTACTCCGTGTTCATCTACTTGTCCTGCCATCATAGATCGATAGTACTACTACACCATCGACGAAGATGATTTTTGAGCCTGGCAAGTTACACGTGGCCGACTAGTGAGTGGACACCACGCAGGCTAATGAGTGGACACCCTATCTCTCATAGATTTGTTCTAGTGGTACTCTACTACTACTACCACTCTTTTTCAGTTTACAAACTCATGTGAGTGCATTTCATCCCCGTCCCAGAGAGTGGAAATTTAGAAAAGAAATTTAGTCTTAAAAGCAAGCAAGTCTCTTTTGACTCACTTTTATCCACGAGTAAAAAAAAAATACTACTAACTTTCATGGGTCCGTGCGAAAAGCCTCTTTGTGCAGGCAGAGCATTTGCACCCACCCCTTTTCTTTGCCTTTCACCCATCGACCAGGGTAAAAAGGATGCTCCTAGATAGGGCAGCCAGCTGCTACGGAGTGGAGCTCTGTAGAGTGACTCAGCCAGCGAGTAGCCCTGTCAATCATCGATCCTACTACTGCCATGCCACCGGTTGCTTGCCTGCCTGCCTGCCTGCACGTCGCGCGTCCATCCGTCCGCAGGGAGGACGCCGGCCGGTGTCACCTCACCGGCGCGGTGCGTACGTTCGATCCGATCACCTCACCTCGCGCTCCTCGCTCCGGCAGGGAGGGCGCGGTGGCGGTGGCGCCCCGCCGGGCGACCGACGTGACGGCTAGATTTTACGTGCACGCGGCGTGCTGCCCGTACGGCCGCAGCAGGCAAGCAAGCGCGGCTGGCGGCCCCACCGCGTGCGTCAGCCACTGTGCTGCTTGGCTTGAAGATGCATGCGCGTGCCCGCTCTGCCGTGCGCGTGCGCGCCGCTGCTATACGCCTCCCACTTGTATGCGTGCAAGCTTTGTGTACGTAGCAGTACCTTTTTACCCAAAACGGGGCGTTGCACCAAAGGTGTTCATAAGAGCAACTCTAGCAAACCCCGTATATTCGCCAACCCGCAAAATTCCGGTATATGGGCTCGGCCCAATTTTCTGGCCAGAACAGAGCCCGTATACTCGCCCGGTCCGTAAATATTTTTACCGCGGCGGCCCGCAAACCGCCCTCCCGAAGCAGTATATCTACGGGTTCACGGGGCAGGTACGGGTTGAAATCCTATCCCCCGCCGCCGCGTCTCGCTGCAATTCCCCACTCCCCCCTCACATTTCTCGCCGCCGGTGAGCCCCCTTCCGCCTCCAGCCGCCATGTGGGGCCGCATGTAGAGCTTCGGCCGCAGCTCCGGCGGCAGCTCCGGCGGAGGCGGTGACCCCGAGCGCGAGCGGCAAGGAAGTGGTACTAGTGTGGACTACGACCGTCGAGCCGCCGCCGATCCTCCTCCTCCTTCGCGAGACGGAGGAGTACGACCGTCGAGCCGCCGCCGAGCCTCCTCCTCCTT
>NC_057814.1:454609128-454612869 GCF_018294505.1 Triticum aestivum
GTAGTAGTAGTAGAATGTAGTATGATGATAATGTAGTATGTGATGATGAACTATGAATGATCATGTAGTATATGACCGCGAAAGTTTTTTTTTCAAATTATATAGTTTCATATACAGGTTCTACTCTGTCGCGCATGATTTTGACCCCGCAAAACAGTTCTTCGTCGAACTGTAAACGCCTTATGCTGGTCGCGGTTTTACGGGGTCTGCTAAAGATGCTCTAACTCGGCCATCCGTCCATATTCAGAGACACTTTGCTTCTCGGGCGCAAGAAACAAACGAAAAATAATACAGTACTTTGAGACACGATTTTTGCGCAATTTTTAATTCCAGAAAATTGGGCGCAATAGATGAGTACATAGATGGGAGTGGCTGCAATTTTGGGATTTTTTACTAGTCACTTCTGTGTTCCGCCGTCAAAGGATAATCGTAATAAATACAATATTTAGACATAAATAAATCAAATAATAATAAAATGGCTGAAAGCTGTAAAATATTGAAACTTAATAAAAATAAAGTGATTTAACAAATATGTACACATGTATTTTAGGTTTGTTATGGGTTTTCATGAAACTTTTTTTTCAAAACGGAATTTTTCATGATGTTGCGCTTGCTGATGGGCCTGTTCCGGAAGCCCGCTATCTAAGCAGGGTTTGGGTCTTTTCAGCCTGAAATCTATTTCGAAAGCTTAGAAAAATCCTAGATACATGATTTTTAGGGGTTTAGATGGAAGCAGTAATACCCCTAAAAAAGATAGAAAGTAGTAGTAATATTATATTATTTAATCTCTACAATGATGAATTTATCTTTTAAAACGCTATTAATCTCTACAATTTTTTAACCACAAACGGTAGGACAATTGTTACCTTCTCATTTATATAAACAAAACAATACGATATTTACATCTTTTATGCGGAGATTCGTAGGGATTTTCTATTCTATTTTTGTATTTGGTTAATCAACTAGTGTAGGAGGTAGATGACACTTTTTCCGCAAAAGAAGGAGCTAGATGTCACTTTGTTAATTCCCATCTACTCCCTCCGTCCCATAATGTAAGACGTTTTTTGACACTACACTAGAGTCAAAAAGTGTCTTACATTATGGGACAGATGGAGTAGAATTCGACCGCTGTATAGAGACATTTAACAAAAAAAAATCGCGGCATGTTTTTTAAGAAAAGGCCATCATGGCTAGCTTTATTAAAAATTAAACAGGGATTACATCGTCCACAAGGTTTGGAACTAGGCAGCCCGGAGGCTCCCCCATCCAACAACTAGAAATCTTATTACAAAAACCATGATTAGCCATCACATGCGCCGCTTGATTAGAAGAACGATAACAATGTTTAAATTTGACCTTCCCGATTGACGAAGACACGTCCACACATTCCGCAAAGATCGCCGCCGCATCATCCCACCATCTTGTCTGTCCAGTACAATAATCAATTACTGTCAAGGAGTCAGACTCAGCTTCCACTCGAGGGAACCCCAGAGAATTTACAAAGATTAGTCCATCACACATAGCCATAGTCTCCGTTGTCACCACATCTGCTGCGTAAGGTATAAACCGACATTGTGCCGCCAAAAAATTACCATTACTGTCTCTAAGAACAGCTGCAATGGCTCCCGCACCCTCATCCATATGGAAAGAGGCATCCACGTTTAGCTTCACAAACTTGGGTGACATGCAAAAATTATATGTTCTTCGTAGTCACAAACGAGCTATATTCCCGGAGCAAAAGAAGAGGAGTAGAAGAGTCCACTACTCCTATACCAGTGAAAGAAACCATTGCTCCAAAAAAGAGGGACAAAAAGATAAAACCGGACCATTTTCCATTCCCCCAACACTCGACGCGCGTGCGTGCATGGCTCCTTCCATCCCCGTCCGGTCGGGACCAGCACCTACCATCCCGCGTGCGGTGCTATACCGCGCGCGTGCCGCCAGCCTCCCTAGTCTGTAGCGTTACGCCCGTACGCGCCCCGCGTGGGCGCGTGAGCGGCCAAGCGCGCACGCCGACGGGGCCCCGGACGGCGACCCCGGGAGCGCGCGCACGCAGCGCATGGGCTGTCTGTGTCGCCTCCATCTGCTGCCTTTTCCCGTGCTGCTTGGTGGTGGCATGGCCGGCATCTCGAGTCGACTCCCCGCCGCTTGGCTCCGGTGCGGCTCGCACGTTGCGTCGCTGTCCCGCCCACGCCAGGGCGAAAGACGCCGGAGATTGGGACGCCACCGTGTGGTCTGTCTGTCTGTCGCGCGCTGGTACTACTTCTCCCCGTCCGCGTGCATTTTGCCTCGGTTTTGGACCGATCGAGCCCATCTCCACTCTCGTGATAATACCAGCGGCAGGCAGCGGCTAGGATACGGCGCTTCCGGTTACACAACAGTGCCGCCCGCACCCTGCCCTTCACGTGCGCTATCTCTCCTCGCCCAAAAATCTTTCTCTCGGATGGGAAAGGAAAGCATGTATGCATGCGTGCAGCTGCATGGGCTGAGCATCATGGCCCTTTTCTAGCTTCAACGCTGCCATGATAGCCGGCCCTCTCCATCAGCCGCGGCGGGATATCGTACGTATCTCCTCCCGCCCGTTGGTCAACTCCTCTTTCGAGTTTCGATCGATCGAGCGACGCGACGCACGCCATGCCCATGCCCTAGTGGGCGTCGCTCTCGGCTGTGCTGCGGCCGGGGAAGAGGCGTGGCGCGGCATGGTCCTCCTGCCCTGCGTGCTGCGTCGACCCCACGCCGCACAATCTGGCGCCGCACCACGCAGATTATGGGCGCGATCACCACCTGTTTCTGTTGTGCGTTTCAGCCTTGCGACATGCCGGCATCTCTCCGTGCGACACAGCGCAGCTTTATTGACCAGAACAGGCCTCTCTAGAGATGGAGGGGGGCTAGTCTGCGCGCCAAGAGGTGCGTGACAGTGATGAGAATCTCGCACGGACGCCTCACTATTGGACCTCGATTACGATAATATTAGGAGACGGAGGTAGTGCTAGGACAAGATGATGATGGTGTGTGATCTTAATTAAGCACGTAGTACTTACAAGTACTACAGCGATTTCCACGAGACATTCCAACGTTCCAAACGCCTACCAAGTTGCCGCCACGTCGCTGCATGCTCATTCCGTACGAGCCGCTTATAGCTTGATGCCAACGCGTTTCCGCGCCCATGCATCCTTAATACAAATCCATCGTGGAGACGCAACGCCGCAGTGCTTGCCATGATGGCGCCTTTTTAGCAAGTAATGGAGGAGGCGGGCGGCGGACCCAAAACAACACAAAGCAAAACGCAGCAACAAGATAGCGAGGGAGGCCATGCATGCCGCAGAGACTTTGGCCCTCAACTCTGCACGGGCAGCAGCAGCAGCAGCAATACCAGCACGCAGCCGCTGCCATGCCATGCCATGCCATGCGCGCGCAGGCATTAACCCCACTCACGCACAGCGGCAGTGGCAACGGCAGGCAGGCTGGTGCTGTACGGTGGGTGGGCACCGGGCTAGTTGGTGCGTGCCGCGCGCAGGCGGGAGGGAGGGACTGTGCCGGTCCTCCCGTCCCGTGGCGTGGCCCTCGTGCCGCAGCCGCTGCTCCCGCTGCCTCCTCTCCTCGCGCCTGTAGCCTCTGGTCGAACGCTCCGCTTTGTCTCCCTCGGAGGTCGGAGCGGAACAGGAACGCCGCCTCGGCCAGCGCGCCGTCGCCGCCGTGACCGCGCCGCGCGCTGCGCCCACGACGCCAACCGGCCCAGCC
>NC_057814.1:454613355-454623557 GCF_018294505.1 Triticum aestivum
GCTGTTTTGTTCCGTTCCATGACCGTGGGCGTGGTGTGCCAAAGATGAAGGAATATAGAATGCGTTTGGGCCATGAGGTTTCTATTCTGGAACAGCGGGGCGGAGCGCCTTCCTTGCTGCTGTTGGTCGGGTGGCACGCTGCCAAAGCGTCCGCGCGGCCACCGAGGCTGTTCGAGGACGTTTGCCGGTGCTTTGTAGCAGCGCAGCGCCGGTTTCGTCGTTTGTTTAGGCGCATCCTAGCGTCGGGTTTACGGTACTGGTCACGGGACCATCACCGCCAGCTTGAGTTCAACCGCTGCTAATCCAACGTTCGTACAGGAATTTCATCCATCAAGTAGCATGACTTTGACATGATGTGAAAAAAAAGGTGTCAATTTGGCATTGACAATATTTCATGAAAGTTTTGTCTAGAAAAAACCGCCTGAAAGCTGGGTTGAAGAAAGAAAAACATCCCCCGCAGAAACTTTGACAATCTTTCTAAAAACACATTTGCGAATATCGCACAGGAATTTCATTCATGAAGTGGTATAACTTTGACAATCATTGTAAAAAAACACATCCAGGAGGAGCACAATGTTAGATTCCACAGTTTTGCACAATCGCGCACCACGGCATCATGTAGCGCACGCCATCTAGAAAAAAAAAAAACACGAAGCACACATGCTCTCTTTTTGAAGAGACAAACTAGTAGCCCCTCTTTTCTTTTTTTAAAGAAACAATCTACGACCTGCTGCCTGCGATGGACAACAATGGTAGTGGAGTACAACGCACTAGCGGCCAGGCGCACGAACATGCGATACACTTTTCAATGAAAATTCCCATCACCCGACCGACCTCCCTTCGATAACACCATCCATCAGAAGAAGCTCATCTCCCCACTATACTACTTAATCCATCCACACGGCCCATACCGATACTACCGTTTCCTTTCCTTTTCCCCCGCCCTCCGCCGTTTGGTTTGTTTTCTACGACGCCTGCCACCTTTGGTAAATCCCATCCCGGAGGGAGGGAGGGAGGATTAATTGGAGGAGCGCCGTGCGCCGCACCGCAGCCGCAGCGGATGTATTTATCACGGAACCCCCACCCTGCCTGCCTGCGATTGCGGCCACAAGAGGAGCACAAGAGGTCAAACCTGCTGCTGTGGCTGCATCAGTGCCGTGCCGGTTCTAATGCCTTTCTGTCCCGCGCGCCCCCCATTAACCCATCCTCTCTCTTCCTTTACCTTACCCCGCAGCCCGTTGTCTGTCTTCGGTTTTACAGTGGCTGGGTTCTCCTTCTTGCTTTGCTTCGCTTCGCCACCTTGCTGCTGATCGCTGCTGTGGTAACATTATAAGGCGCCGTGCAGGCAGCGTGCAGGGGGCCGCCCGCTCCGGTCCTGCCAGCGACCGCCTTGTCGGGTAACCAACTCGTCGCCAGCCGCTCACATGCTGGAGGTCCTGGAGATGACGCCGCCTCCGCCGCCGCCGCCGCAGCCGCGCCGCCACCAGCCCAGGGGAGGAGGGAGGAAGCAGCCGCTGCAGAGCAGCGTCGCGCAGCCCAAGGCGGAGGCCCCACAGCAACCGCCGCCCGACGGAGGCAAGAGGTGCGCCGGGAAGCGGCGCGGCGGGCGCGGGCGCGCCAGGCCCGCGGAGGGGCCGCGGCCGGCGCCAGGGCCTGCGGTCGAGCCGGCCACGCGCGCCGTCATTGGGCCGCCCGTGCCCAGCAAGGGGCTGTCCTTCTGCCGGCGGCCCGGGTTCGGGACCGTGGGCGCGCGCTGCGTCGTCAAGGCTAACCACTTCCTCGCCGAGATTCCCGACAAGGACCTCACCCAGTACGACGTAAGTGCTCCTCCGCCGTCCCGCCTCATGAGCACTCTATCTACTAGAGGAAGAGCACAGTCGATCGAGATAAGAAAAAAAATGCTGGCTTTCGTGCAGGTCAAGATCACGCCGGAGGTGACCTCCCGGTGCGTGAACCGGGCCATCATCGCCGAGCTGGTGCGCCTCTACCGGGAGTCCGACCTCGGAATGCGCCTCCCGGCCTACGACGGCCGCAAGAGCCTCTACACCGCGGGCGCCCTCCCGTTCGACGCGCGCGAGTTCGTCGTGCGCCTCACGGACGAGGACAGCGGCACCGGCGTCCCCCCACGGTACGCACCAGCATTTGACATTTCTTGTCCCACGCCCTCCTCCTTGATGGCAGCTCATGTCTTACTGTTTGCCTGGCCGACGACGTTGCCTTGCTGCAGCGAGAGGGAGTACAGGGTCGTCATCAAGTTCGCCGCGCGCGCCGACCTCCACCACCTCCGGCAGTTCATCGCCGGCCGGCAGGCCGACGCGCCGCAGGAGGCCGTCCAGGTCCTCGACATCGTCCTCCGGGAGCTCGCCAGCCAGAGGTATTCACTCACTCGGCGCCTGGATTCAAATTACAACGGCACGCATCACCCGTTGCACCTTCATTCAAGCTTGTTGGATTGGATGGAGCTGAGCTGATGGTGCCTCCTGTGCAATGCCAGGTACGTGGCGATAGGGCGGTCGTTCTACTCGCCGGACATAAGGAGGCCGCAGCGGCTCGGCGACGGCCTGCAGTCGTGGTGCGGGTTCTACCAGAGCCTCCGGCCGACACAGATGGGGCTGTCGCTCAACATCGGTGAGATGAGATGCTCGAATATCTGGTGGCCTCATGCATGTGATCTCCTGCTCTTGTCCTGTGCTTGCTGCTTGCTTACATGGCGATTGACGTTGATGCCAGATATGTCGTCCACCGCGTTCATCGAGGCGCTGCCGGTGATCGACTTCGTGGCCCAGATACTGGGGAAGGATGTCATGTCAAGGCCATTGTCCGATGCAAACAGAATTAAGGTAAATTGTCGCTGTGGGGAACAAGGAATCTGGCATACTACTGCAGCGGCCATGTACCAGCTGCTATTTGCTTGCTGTTGGTTACAGACTGTTAGCTGGTTCGTTCATGTCCTTTTGATTGTGCCGTGTTGCCTAACGAAGCAATTTGCCTCAATGCCAAGCAGATCAAGAAAGCGTTGCGGGGCGTCAAAGTCGAAGTTACTCACCGGGAAAATGTAAGGCGGAAGTACCGCATTTCGGGGGTGACAGCACAACCAACTCATGAACTCATGTAAGTTTAGATTCTACTTCATTCCGTTGCTCCGATGTACCATCATCATCTGGCAAGTTTCTACACTAAGCTTTTCAGCAAACACAAAGGCCTCTTGATTCGTAGTCTAAGCCTACCCTAAAATTCAAACCGCTGACTTCAATACATTGATTGGATCTCATCAGTAACTAGAGGGAGCCTAAATGTATGTACATGAGAGCCTGATTGCTAAAAATGTGCCCAACTGCGGTTGATTTTGCTTCTTTTGACAGTTTCCCAATTGACGATCAAATGAATATGAAGTCTGTCGTAGAGTATTTCAAGGAAATGTACGGGTTTACCATTCAGCAATCACATCTTCCTTGTCTTATGGTTGGAAACCAAAAGAAGGCAAACTATCTACCAATGGAGGTAAGCTCGGCAAATCACAAGTCATGTTAGGTGGCCAATTTGTATATTGCAATGTTTTTCACTTCCTCGGTACAAATTGTAATGCTAGTATCAGTGTTAAACAGATTAATTGTGTTCTCGTGACTTTTCTTACCAGGCCTGCAAGATTGTTGAGGGTCAGAGATACACAAAGAGGTTGAATGAAAAGCAGATCACATCACTGCTAAAGGTTACATGCCAAAGGCCTAGAGAAAAGGAAATGGATATTCTACAGGTCCAGAGTTTTCTCCTAATCGCATGAATACATGCATATACATTTACATGTGATCCGCTAGGGTTTTGTACAAAACTGATGGTCTTGTTAAACAAGTCCTGTGCATTGCTGGACATGCATGCAGCATGCTCAAGCTCATTAATTGTCCTATCCTCAAGTGTTTGTTTTTATTTGCCTGTGGTCCAAACTTCCCATGACATGCTACTAGGGTTTTTCTTTAATGGAAGAATTTTGTTGATCAACACTGTTGTTAAATCAGCTCAGGTTGCTAAATGAATTTGTTTTCAGACAGTTCATCAAAATGGATATGACCAAGATCCTTACGCAAAGGAATTTGGGATCAACATAAGTGAGAAGCTAACATCTGTTGAAGCGCGCGTCCTTCCTGCACCTTGGGTAGAATTATGATTGTGCAGTGTTATTCTTGTCTATAGTTAGCTGATACTCTTTGCTAATAATGTGGGACATGGTTTTTTGTGCATTACAGCTGAAATATCATGATGCTGGAAAGGAAAAGGAGTGCCTGCCACAGGTTGGTCAATGGAACATGGTGAACAAGGTTAGGTTCTATTTTTGCAGCAGTTGCACGCCTCATGTCCTATTTATCATGGTGCTGATCACACTTTGTTTACAAATAAAATAAACTCGCCTTTTTCAGAAAGTGATCAATGGGGGCAAGGTAAGCCACTGGGCTTGTATAAACTTCTCAAGGAGTGTTCAAGAAACAACTGCACGCGGATTCTGCCAAGAGTTGGCACAAATGTGTCAAATTTCGGGCATGGTAGTGTAACCCTCATTTCTGATAATTTTTGACACAGCTGAGAGGCCTTTGTAAATTGTCATGCGTACCATGTTGTTTAGTTTGATCTCCGCTGTTATTGCAGGAATTCAACAGTGAACCTGTGCTTCCAATATATTCAGCTAGACCAGATCAAGTAGCGAAGGCACTAAAGCATGTGTATAATGTAGCACTACACAAACTCAAGGGTAAAGAACTTGAGCTTCTTTTGGCCATCCTACCAGACAATAATGGAGCTTTATATGGTAAGTGCCAATCATGCTAATTACTCTGTGTATTTTCTTTTCTTCTGAATTCTCTTATATTGTGTTGAATCATAACTCCATTTTTGCAGGTGACATCAAACGTATCTGTGAAACCGATTTGGGCTTGATATCTCAATGTTGCTTAACGAAACATGTTTTTAAGATCAGCAAGCAGTATTTGGCAAATGTCTCGCTTAAAATCAATGTTAAGGTAATTATTTACTTTATCACCTTATTTTACATCTAATGTACTGTAGACTATAATCTAGTAATTTGCTACAATGCTAATTTATTACATCTTGATATGATTAAATTCAGATGGGAGGAAGGAACACCGTGCTCGTGGATGCGCTAAGTTGGAGGATTCCGTTGGTCAGTGACATACCAACTATTATATTTGGCGCAGATGTAACACATCCTGAAACCGGGGAGGACTCTAGTCCATCCATTGCTGCAGTAAGTCTTGGAGACTTGCTCTGCTTATTCCACATCACTATGCATTGCCCTTTTCTAATTAGCTGCTTGCAGGTTGTGGCTTCTCAAGATTGGCCGGAAGTTACAAAATATGCTGGATTGGTGTGTGCACAGGCACACCGACAAGAGCTCATTCAGGACCTTTACAAAACATGGCATGACCCTCAGAGAGGCACAGTAACAGGAGGCATGGTCAGGTATTTATCAAGAAACACTTTTTGAAAACTAGTAAAATTACTTTTTCAATGAGATACATGATGTATTTATTTTGCTGTGCAGGGAACTCTTAATATCCTTCAGGAAGGCCACGGGACAGAAACCACAGAGGATAATTTTCTATCGGTAAGCTAGTGCAGAAGTAAAAGATACTCCCTCCGTCGTCAAAAACGCTCTTATATTATGGGAGGAGGGAGTAATAGATAGTCAAACACAAAAATGTTTAGGTTTGGCATCTTTTGTCAAGCAGAGTAAAAAAACATTTCAAGGCCTTTTTATGTGGCAATTAAACTAGCTTATCTGGAACTTTATTAATTAAGACTATCTTTCATCCAGGGATGGCGTTAGTGAAGGCCAATTCTACCAAGTTCTCCTTTATGAGTTGGATGCTATCCGTAAGGTAGGATGCACTTCGTATTTTCTTATGTACATGTTCTAACCATTTCAGCAGACTTGTCTAACAAATGCTTTCTTCTAGGCTTGTGCGTCCCTAGAACCAAATTACCAACCTCCTGTAACGTTTGTGGTGGTTCAAAAGCGTCACCATACAAGACTGTTTGCAAACAATCACAAAGACAGAAGTAGTATGGACAAAAGTGGAAATATTTTGCCTGGTAATCATCTATTCATGACATCTATATGTTTTAAGCTATGGGATGTACTGTACACTACAGCTCAACTAATATGTTGTGAACTTTTTGGTATTTTAACTGATTATATGTAATACCCCTCTGATCCATATTAATTGCCGCTGATTTAGTACAATGTGTACTAAATCAGCGACAATTAATACGGATTGGAGGGAGAACTACTTTTTCATGATATGCATTCAGAACCACAGTTTGTTGAAACTATTGAAACACAATTTGGGTAAGCTAAATAATTTTCAGAAAGGAAATTTGGGTGTGCTCATTGTAGGACACTATTTTTGTGTGTGTATAAGATACTGTATGTAATATGTATTTCCATTGTCTTGGTAATACAAGGACTAATTGCTTGGGAAAAATTACAGGAACTGTTGTTGATTCGAAGATATGCCACCCAACGGAGTTTGATTTCTACCTCTGTAGTCACGCTGGAATCCAGGTAAGAATATTGTACTGGTCCTTGCTGACGGCTGACAAATACTGAATTTGTCGTTGCTCTGGTCCCGTGCCTTTGTGGTCAAGCATTTGAATAGACTTGGTACTCTCTTTTCAACAAAGCTCTCACTGCACCTAGTTACCTAGCAGAGGAGACATGGTAAAAGGAATAAACTAACTGATAGTATGCCAAAAAATTTAGATCATGTGAATGTACAAACACATAAAACTTCCACTTCTTTTGGGAAAAGCTTGTACTGTACCTGCAAAAGTGCTGTACTAGAAGTATGGGAATATTTACCCCAGATTCTCCACCCTCTTGTGATTGACGAAATGACTGATGTGTGAGTTCTCTCACCAGGGAACAAGTAGGCCAGCTCACTACCATGTCCTCTGGGATGAGAACAACTTCTCAGCAGACGAAATGCAGACGTTGACAAACAACCTTTGCTACACGTACGGCATGACTGCTCTGTGTTATGTTTTGTCTCTTGCTCTTCACACTTGGATCTTCTAAGAACTGTCTGATCTGAAAATTTTATGCTGATTTTGCAGTTACGCACGCTGCACGCGCTCTGTTTCCGTCGGTATGTTCTTCTGTACTAGCCGAAACATTCTCCAGCTTCTTTGTTTATTTACAAACATCGTAAGTTCACATACCTATGTCGCAAATCTGAACCGTGCTGTCTTTGTCTTTGCTGCTCCAACAGTCCCACCTGCATATTACGCGCATCTGGCTGCGTTCCGGGCGCGGTTCTACATGGAGCCGGAGCTGTCGGAGAACCACACGTCGAAGAGTTCCAGTGGCACGAATGGTACCTCCGTGAAGCCTTTGCCCGCTGTGAAAGAGAAGGTGAAGAGGGTGATGTTCTACTGTTGACAAAGGGACTAGTTTTAACTACTCACAGTTATGTGCCTAACACTGTAGAATTTAGCAGTAGATGTTAGGTTAGCTTTCTCCCGGAAAGGAAAAGAAGAGAAGATCATTTCTGCATTTTGGACCCTGAACAATCTCTCGACTACCTTTAGTACTCTGAAAGCATGTATAATAGTAGTTCTTGCTTGGGTCAGATGTCATCCAGTTCCAGTCTGAAAGAAGTTAGGCTAAGATGGTATTCAAGTCTCATTTCGATCTTCAAGGATGGTTCATTCACTAGCATAACTGACTTGCATGCTTCTCATCGGTGCATCTGAAATAATTGCTCTGATGCTTTCCCATGACAACAAAAATGAACATCTTCATAAAATATAATTAAAGAGTATAGAAATGGAGTGGAACAAGAACATATCTATCTATCGATACTAGACTAAGGTGACAGTGTACACCCAGCGTCGAAATAGCAGCGCTCATGATCATGATTTTTTTTCTAGGGTATGTATGATAAGGTGCTCTGAAAATACCAATCTGAATAATGAGACGCACAATGATAGTTTCAGTTAATAGTACCTTCTCAGCTACTCCAAGTTTCCTTTTCATAGATGTTATACTAATGATACGACGGGATTGATTTTGTGTCTCAAGAAATATTGACAACTTCTTTATGGCTATATGTACTGCTATTTTGGGGCTGGAAGCATAATATGTCCTAGATGTTGTCAACACACTTAACAGGACCTTATTTATTGTATCATAATTAAGTTTTTCCGTAACGATACCCATACAAAATGAAGGTAATAGGCAGTACTAGCAGGTTACCTTCATGAAAAAGTAAAGTTGTCAGTTTATGGTGTGTCATTCTGATTTTCTCCCACATAAGTACCATGACATGTATGAAATGAACAAAGCAACTGAAAATGCAAATGCAGCCAGCAAACTGCTATATTGTCACCAGCTACAAGCCTTGAATTTTGCCTCGTATGGTAAACTGAATCCTTGTTTGGTTAATTCACCAAACCCAAACAGTGGCTTGAATTGATATTCTGTAACTTGCGGATCAACTTATGTGATCTCCTGAACAATCTTCTGAAGATAACGTACTGCATTACGGTCAATAAAATTCTGGGTGTTGGACAGTTCCGGCTGAAATCCATCAATAAGGGCAAGCCAAGTATTAGCTAGTTGACTAAACGACCAACTTCATACGGTCTCATCATAAGGTTAAAAATGGTCACACTAAAATTTGATACATTATCAGTAGTGTCAAGGTGCATATTAGCCCATGTGTATATTTATCTGCAACAGAAATAGGTGAAAGCTACTAATAGCTCGATAACTAACCTTCATTCCTTCGTTTTCAGAAATGTACGTCGTTTCATTGCAGGAGTTAAATAAACAGTTGTTTGACAAGTCTCACTGAAAACGTTCAAACAAATTAATAACAGATATAAGAGGTGGCTCGCAAACGAAACAATAGGAAGAAACCAGCTCCACTAAGTAGACTGTGGACCATACCTGTGATCAGTTCCTGAAACTAAGTAGTACTCCTTCCGTAATCTAATATAAGAGCGTTTGGATTACTAAAGCAGTGATCTAAACGCTCTTATATTAGTTTACAGAGGGAGTAATCGTTATCCAGGATCAAATCAAGTAACTGTGGAAGATTGTACATTTGAAATTCTGAATACCTCTGTTCTGAAAGTTTTAGTCCATAGGTCTCTAGGAGGTAAAAACAAGGTGGAATTTTGAGCACCTTTTTAATTGTTAACTGTAACGCCCACGATGCGGCTATATGTCCCACGTGTCGAGGCACGACTTAGAGGCATAACCGCATTGTGGTTTTGTCGCAAGAAGGGTCATCTTCACACAATCCCATGTAATGAACAAGAATGGGATAAAGAGAGTTGGCTTATAATCGCCACTTCACACAATACATAAATAAATTCATACATCATTCAAAATACACACATAGGTCCGACTACGGTCAAATCCAAACGAAAAGAAGATAACCCCAAATGCTAGATCCCTGATCGTCCCAACTGGGCTCCACTACTGATCATCAGGAAACGAAACATAGTAACGACCAAGTTCTTCATCGAGCTCCCACTTGAGCTCGGTTGCGTCATCTGCACTGGTATCATCGGCACCTGCAACTGTTTGGAAGTATCTGTGAGCCACAAGGACTCAGCAATCTCACACCTGCGAGATCAAGACTATTTAAGCTTAAGGGTAGGAAAGGGGTAGTGAGGTGGAGCTGCAGCAAGCACTAGCATGTATGGTGGCTAACATACGCAAATAAGAGCGAGAAGAGGAGCAACGCAACGGTCAAGAAGCTAGAAGTGATCAAGAAGTGATCCTGAAACTACTTACGCACAACCATAACACAAGAACCGTGTTCACTTCCCGGACTCCGCCGAGAAGAGACCATCACGGCTACACACGCGGTTGATGTATCTTAATTAAGTCAAGTGTCAAGTTCTCTACAACCGGACATTAACAAATTCCCATCTGCCACATAACCGCGGGCACGGCTCTCGAAAGTTTATACCCTGCAGGGGTGTCCCAACTTAGCCCATTATAAGCTCTCACGGTCAACGAAGGATATTCCTTCTCCCGGGAAGACCCGATCAGTCTCGGAATCCCGGTTTACAAGACATTTCGACAATGGTAAAACAAGACCAGCAAAGCCACCCGATGTGCCGACAAATCCCGATAGGAGCTGCACATATCTCGTTCTCAGGGCACACCGGATGAG